>NC_037668.1:220333449-220482669 GCF_003255815.1 Theropithecus gelada | reverse complement strand
CAAAAAAAAAAAAAAAAAAAAAAAAAAAAAAAAACAACAAAAATGTCTTTGGGTGGGATCTCTTTTGCAACTTTCTATATTGAAGAAAACGACTATTCTTTGGTTGAAAAAATCTTAATTATTCATAATTAAAAATTTTTTAAAAAAATTCAAAAAGACCAAAAAGTCTTCTGATGTGCAGCATGATTAAGGTGCAGGGATGCCTTTCTGGAAGGTAATTAGCAGTATCTATTAAAATTTAAAATTAATTTATCTTCCAGACTGGACAATTTTGAGAGTAAAAGACAGCGTTAAGGCCAGGCGCAGTGGCTCACGCCTGTCATCCCAGCACTTTGGGAGGCCGAGGTGGGCGGATCACGAGGTCAGGAGATCGAGACCATCCTGGTTTAACACGGTGAAACCCCGTCTCTACTAAAAACTAGCCAGGCGTGGTGGCAGGTGCCTGTAGTTCCAGCTACTCGGGAGGCTGAGGCAGGAGAATGGTGTGAACCCGGGAGGCGGAGCTTGCAGTGAGCCGAGATCGCGCCACTGCACTCCAGCCTGGGCGACAGAGCGAGACTCCGTCTCAAAAATAAAAAATAAAAAAAGACAGTGTTAACCGAATGCAATTCCAGGACAACAGGTGTAAACCAGGACAGCCTCAGGCCACCTGGGACACAGAGTTTCAACATATCCCAGCAAATCCACCTTTAAGAATTTGGCCACAGATGTGCACAACAAACATCATATATACAAAGCTTGTTCGCTGCCGCAGGGTTTGTTATAACAAAAGGTTGGGAGTAACTTAGTTGTTCTGGTTACAATGGAACAGTTAAACCATTATGAGACATTTATATAATGAAACAGGATGTAAGTATTTAATACGATGAAGTAAATTTAATATATTCTTTCATTGAAGGATGTCTAAGACTCATGATTTAATTTTTACTTTATTAAACTGTGATTTTTTCATAATTACCATATATTTTTACAAGAAACAAATTTTATAAAACCTAATGCATACCAAATAGACTTTATTTAGAACATTGTACAGTAATATATGAATATATTCTCCCTGTAAAAATGCAAACCCAAAAGCATCTTAGAGTCTAAGGGACTATCCATTTTTCTCCTGCCCAATCACATTCCCTTCCCATCCCAGAGGTAAACGCTGTTCAATTTGGTGTGTGTCCTTTCAGATCAAATACGTAGATTTCAGGACTTACATGAAAATAGGATTAAACAATCGTTTGCTCTGAAATTTACATTTTAAAATAGCTTTTTTTTTTTTTTTTGAGACAGAGTCTTGCTCTTGTTGCCCAGGGTGGAGTGCAATGGTGTGATCTTGGCTCACTGCAACCTCTACCTCCTGGGTTCAAGCAATTCTCCTGCCTCAGCCTCCTGAGTAGCTGAGATTACAGTCACCTGCTATCATGCCCAGCTAATTTTTGTATTGGCGTACAGATGAGGTTTCACCATATTGGCCAGGCTGGTCTTGAACTCCTGAACTCAGGTGATCTGCCCGCCTTGGCTTCCCAAAGTGCTGGGATTACAGGTGTGAGCCACCATGCCCAGTCTAAAATAGTTTATACTATTTTATAATAGCATATAAAATAGTATATAGTTTATATCTATGTATGAAAATGTGTCTTTTATATAAATAAAGAAATAGGATCATACTAATCACGCTGTATTTGTTGTTTTTGGACAGTTCAGTCTTTTCGCCTCCTTTTCTTTTTTTTTTCAAAGATAGGGTTGTGCTCTGTCACCAGGCCACACTCACTGCAGCCTCAACCTCCCAGGCTCAAGCAATCCTCCCATCTCAGCCTCCCAAGTAGCTGGACCACAGGTGCACACACCACTACACCCCGCTAATTTCTGTATTTTTTGTAGAGATGGGGTCTTGCCATGTTGCCCACGCTGGTCTCCAACACCTGGCCTCAAGTGATCCAGGAGGAAGACTTGGGAGGAGGCTCCCCCAAGTGCTGGGATTACAGGTGTGAGCCGCTGCCCCCAGCCTTACCTGCTTTTCTTAACATGATTCCTTCCCTCACCTTATCTATGTTAACAACCTAAAGTATTTTTCTTCATTATCATATGTTCAAATCCAAGCATTTAAATGTAGCTTAAATATGTAAAAACACATATGCTGTGTGTTTTATTTGTATGTCCTAGAACCGTTGGAGCTCCACGATCCGACGTGAGTCACGGGTGGCTGTTGGGCACTTGACATGCAGCTGGTCCAAACTGAGTGGCAATAAACACAGACTTTGAATACTTATTGTGAAAAAAAGGATGTAAAATATCTCACTAGTAATTTTTTCATATAGATCACATTTTGAAATGATATTTTTGATGTACTGGGTTAAATAAAATACATTCTTAAAATTCTGGCCAGGCGCGGTGACTCACACCTGTAATCCCAGCACTTTGGGAGGCCGAGGCAGGCAGATCACCTGAGGTCAGGAGTTCGAGACCAGCCTGGCCAACATGGTGAACCCTCCCCACCGCCGTCTCTACTAAAAGTACAAAAATAAGCTGGGTATGGTGGCACATGCCTGTAATCCCAGCTACTTGGGAGGCTGAGGCACAAGAATCGCTTGAACCTGGGAGGCAGAGGTTGCAGTGAGCTGAGATCACAGCCTGGCAAGAGAGTCAGACACTGCCACCCCCAACCCCTCACCCCACAGAAAAGAAACTGCCCAACTGTTTTCCAAAGTGGGCGAATCATTTCATATTCCCACTAGCTGTCTATGAAAATTTGATTATTTCATATCCTCACCAACACTTGGTAGTGTCAGTCTCTGTGTGTTAAAATATAGGTAACATAAAATTTGCCATTTTAACCCGGGAGGCAGAAGTTGCAGCGAGATCGCACCACTGCACTCCAGCCTGGGTGACGGAGTGAGACTCCATCTCAAAAAAAAAAAAAAAAGAAATTGGCCGGGCACGGTGGCTCACGCCTGTAATCCCAGCACTTTGGGAGGCCGAGACGGGCGGATCACGAGGTCAGGAGATCGAGACCATCCTGGCTAACATGGTGAAACCCCGTCTCTACTAAAAATACAAAAAACTAGCCGGGCGAGGTGGTGGCGCCTGTAGTCCCAGCTACTCGGGAGGCTGAGGCAGGAGAATGGCGTGAACCCGGGAGGCGGAGCTTGCAGTGAGCTGAGATCGCGCCACTGCACTCCAGCCTGGGCGACAGAGCGAGACTCCGTCTCAAAGAAAAAAAAAAAAAAAGAAATCAAATGAAAAATAAAATTCACCTCACCTGTTTCTTTTCACTTTGACATGGCTACTACAAAATTGAAAATCATATATGTGCCTCACATTATATTTCCAGTGGATGCCTTGGTTTAGAGGAGGAAGAATCGGCCCTTTTAGGAAGATTCTGGCAGAAGGTGAGGTTCATGAAAACACTGTGTAAGTCACAGAGCTTAGGAACCAACCAACACAATCAACATTTACATTTCGTTTTATAATTCTCAAAATCAATTTATACACATTATCTGACACGCTTTTCAATAGGGACAGACAGGCAGATGTTATTCTCCTTATTTTAAAGATGATGGAACTGAGTCTCCTCCAAGTAAGTGACTCAGTTTAAGATGAGGTGGCTACAAAGTGAAATGCAGACTGTGAGTTCCAAATCCGGGTTCCTCCTATTAAGCAATGATTTGGTCAAATTAGTGCAAACGGAAGTGAGCACCTTATCTGGAGAAGACTGTGAGAGTTTCAAGCAGGGTGCAGAAGTAAAATCAGGGGTTAGGACATTATTTCTAAGGCCCCCTAAGCAGCTTTATAATTGTAAAAATGCAGAAACTTCTACTGTTATCACTCACGTCACACCTAGAAAGCACACCTAAATACTTACACTGTTATTTTAACAACGCAGTTGTTTTATAAACATGAGAAGCCTACTGACAGGTTCTGGGTTACCTTTCCATTTACTCTTATTTACTTACACCTTAGATAAATATATCTGCAACCACAAAAGGCAGCACTGTTTGCTACAAAACTCACCACCTCATGTTAGACCAAGTCAGGGCCTTAAGTATAACAGACCCAGGAGAAAAAGCCAAACAGCAGCAATGGTATTAAATTGTTGCTCTTGAGAGACACTCTTTTCTATCAATGAAGAGGAACTCACTGGAGATAATATTCATAAATATTTTCCACAACAAAGGAGGAGTAATTTAATTGTCCACTGAAAAGAAGACAAGCCAGGCATGGTGGCTCATGCCTGCAATCCCAGTACTTTGGGAGGCCAAGGTGGGTGGATCACTTGAAGCCAGGAGTTCGAGACTAGCCTGGCCACCATGGCAAAACCTCATCTTAATAAAAATACAAAAAACTAGCTGGGGCCGGGTGCAGTGGCTCACGCCTGTAATCCCCGCACTCTGGGAGGCTGAGGCAGGCAGATCATGAGGTTAGGAGTTTGAGACCAGCCTGACCAACACAGTGAAACCCCGTCTCTACTAAAAATATAAAAATTAGCTGGGCGTGGTGGCGTGCGCCTGTAAGCCCAGCTATTCAGGAGGCTGAGGCAGGAGAACTGCTTGAACCTGGGAGGTGGAGGCTGAGGTTGCAGTGATTTGCACCACTGCACTCCAGCCTGGGTGACAGAGCGACACTCCGTCTAAAAAAAAAACAAAAACACAAACACAAACAAAAACAAAAAACTAGCTGGGCATAGTGGTGCTCACCTGTAATCCCAGCTACTCAGGAGGCTAAGGCACTAGAATTGCTTGAACCTGGGAGGCAGAGGTTTCACTGAGCCAAGATTGTGCCACTGCACTCCAGCCTGGGTGACAGAGCGAGACTGTCTTAAAAAAAAGAAAGACAAACACAGCAGACTCACACAAAAAGTGCTAAAGAAGGAAACTGAAATAAGCTCTCAACATTGACTATCTATGGAACAGGAAGGACAGAGGTTGCATTCGCAACTTGCTCACTTATTTAAGCAAGTAAAGATTTAGAAATGATTTAAGATGATAGTTTGATTCTATATGTTTTTCCCTTAGAAGATAAAGCAACTAAATTGACATATTCTTTTATTTATTTATTTGTATTTATTTTTTGAGATGGAGTCTCGCTCTGTTGCTTAGGCTGGAGTGCAGTGGCGCGATCTCGGCTCACTGTAACCTCTGTCTTCCGGGTTCAAGCGATTCTCCCGCTTCAGTCTCCCGAGCAGCTGGGATTACAGCCGCGTACCCCCACACTCGCTGGTTTTTCTATTTTTAGTGGAGACAGGGTTTTGTCATGTTGGTCAGGCTTGTCTCAAACTCCTGACTTCAAGTGATCTGCCCGCCGGAGCCTCCTAAAGTGCTGGGATTACAGCGGTGAGTCACCGTGCCCAGCGGACAGTCTTTTACAAACCCTGTTAGTAAACACCACATGCTACACGAACTCATTCTTTCAGCAAACACTGACCATCTATGATGCTAGCCACAGTGCCAAGCAGTTTACCTTGATCCAAGTTATCATCTATTTCTTGGAATCTCACTCTTCGCTTAGATGGTTTGTGTTGCATTTGGGCAGGATGATCTCCTACAGTATCATTCCTCTTCTTTAATATTGAGACCAGTCCTTCAGTAGGAACAACCTGTCAGAAATTATAAGAACCGATCATTGTTTTATTAAGGCGGGACATCTCTACATGTATCTATAAAAAGGCTAATTCAACAGATATTTGAATTTTTATTACAGGGGTATCCAATTCCTACAGAAAAAAGTATCAATCATCAAAGTCTAACAGAATAAAACTTTCACTTCTCTGCAGATGACTGAGAAACACAAAAGTCTAAAACCCTGGTTTCCTTTGTTAGCCCTTGAACTGATTCCAGAGACAGGCAGTGTGAAGTGTTCAGTCGACTGGGAATCAGAGCACCTTGCCTGGTAGCTTGACTTCCCTGTTACCGGTAAAATGATCACTCACTATCCCCTCTTTGCTTCGTCATTAGCACTGGGTTTTGCTTTATAATGGAAGCTTATAATCCTCCACTGCTTTTTTCATTCAACAGCAATTTTAAACAAATGAACATATGGAACTTAAAATATATTTGGATACCAAGCTTTTAACATCAAAGTGTTGTCCTCAGTTTCTCTGAGAAACTGTGCATTTACTAAATACTGCTCTACTGCTCAAAATAGTTTAAGGACTTCTAGAATTTCTCTCAGAGCCAATTTACTAGGGACTTTTTTTTATTTTGGGACAGAGTCTTGCTCTGTTGCCCAGCTGGAGTGCAGTGGCGCGATCTCGGCTCACTGCAAGCTCCACCTCCAGAGTTCACGCCATTCTCCTGCCTCAGCCTCAGTCCCTCAGCTGGGACTACAAGCGCCGCCAGCAAGCTCGGCTAATTTTTTTTGTATTTTTAGTAGAGATGCGGTTTCACCAAGTTAGCCAGGATGGTCTTGATCTCCTGACCTCGTGATCCGCCCGCCTTGGCCTCCCAAAGTGCTGGGATTACAGGCATGAGCCCCTGCACTCGGCCTGGGACATAATTACTTTCTAGTATGCAGAGGTTGGCAAACTATGGCCCGCAGGCCAAAGGCCTGTGCTGCCTAATTTTGTGAATATAATTTTTTTTTTTTTTTGAGACGGGGTCTTGCTCTGTCACCCAGGCTGGAGTGCAGTGGCCGGATCTCAGCTCACTGCAAGCTCCACCTCCCAGGTTCACGCCATTCTCCTGCCTCAGCCTCCCAAGTAGCTGGGACTACAGGCGGCCGCCACCTCGCCCGGCTAGTTTTTTGTATTTTTTAGTAGAGACGGGGTTTCATCAGGTTTGCCAGGATGGTCTCGATCTCCTGACCTTGTGATCCGCCCGTCTTAGCCTCCCAAAGTGCTGGGATTACAGGCTTGAGCCACCGCGCCCGGCCTGTGAATATAATTTAATTGGAACACAGCCAAGCCGATTCATTTAAATATTGTACATGGCTGCTTTTGGGTTACAATGGCACTGTGTGGTTCTAAGAGATCATAAAGCCTAAAATATTAGTAATTTGGCCTTTCCTAGAAAAAGTCTGCTAATATCTCTTCAGACACCCACTCCTACCCCTTTATATGCTGCCTTCTAGCTTTCACTTGGGCTGCCTCTCTCCTGCCTATGTTCCACCCCCTACTTAGAAATAAAACCAAAAACCCTCGCCATTTAGAAGCTAAAAGACTCCAAGGTGCAGGGAGAAGGAACAGGATCAGGTGGAAGAGCCAGGCTGGGAAGCAGGAGGCCTTACCAAAGGCCCCTGAACAGCAGGGCCAGTCACAGAAGTTAACTTGTTAGTTGCCTGATTGCTACAAGCTGTAGGTGATGACACAGGCAGGCACTGTGGGCCTAACCCTGAAGATGTCAGTGACTTGCTGGCATCAGGTAACTCTAAGCTGAGGACTGCCTGTAATGTCATTTATCTCATCAATAGCATAAAACACTAAGTATGACTTGCAGGTCCAGCCAGCAATCTTTGATAATGCGCTATGTATGCATAAATATTACAGATTCGATTAGTTCTTTTTATATCTTAGGGCTTTTAGGGCCAAATAGCTCAAGATGGTCTTTGACTACGCTTCCGTGAATGTGGGTCTATAGAAACCATTATCTCAAAAAAAAAAAAATCAATAAGCCAACAATACATTCTTTTCTTTTTATAGGAAATATGTATTTCAGAAGTCCGTGTTCTGAGAAAACAAAAGTACTTTAGCAGCCTTGAAATGGTTAAGTACAAATATGTAAAGAAAGCAACATCACCATTAAAGAACTCCTTCAAACAACAAAGAAAATAGGTTTTACAAGCACCTTGCTGAAACTGAGAGGGAAACAGTCTTAATAAGTTTGTAAAGAGCAAAAGATGGAAAACGAAAATTAATTTTCATGAATACATTACTACTACGGCTGTATCACTGATATTCTTTTAATTTTTAGTACATGTAAACAAAGGAGAGGATCTTGAATCTGGCTGTTCTAAAATGTTTTCAAAAATTTTAAAAGGGGGGAGGAAGTTTATTGATTCCTTCACTATCTATTTTCTCCATAAAATACTGTCATATACTTACCAATGGTGAATTCACCTACCATGGGGATTTTCAAGGTGCCATTTTAACTACTTAGAAAAAACAATCCTATTAAGAATAGCTTTAAAGATGAGCCCCAGAGTTGTGTTACTGTTAATTGTATATCTTTATGATATAAATTCTGCATCTATAAATTCAAGAAACGGATACAAGCCATAAATTAAAAAGCACTGCAAATATGAGCACACATGTTGACGGAGGAAGAGAAGCTCCTGAAATCATCTGGGAAGGCACAGAATGTGCCAACTGAACCTAGAGCTGGTCCTCGTGCAGCGGCTGTGAGGTCCCCACCTCAGCTCCTGCTCGGCCTCATCCAGGGTGGTGTTTGGCTCTGAAGTCACTCTGCTAAGGGATACATGCCTTGTCAGGTGGTCCCACCTTATTTACTATGGGTGGCAACGAACTCTGGCAACCTTTTCCAAACTCTTTCCAAAGATGGGAGAAACAGAGTAAGAGAAATTACAATTGTGTGGGATGGGCTAACATTTTGACACCCCCTCCCTCACAATACCTTAATTCTTGCTAAAAATCGAACCACGCCTTTTTTTTCTGCCACCAAAACCCTTTTGTTTCAGCAGGGCCTGCCCCAGAGTCTGAAGTGAAGGAGTCTGCTCTTTTCCATTATTTCCTTTCGGGCTTGCTCAGTGATCTTCTCTAGGTCTTTCTGTTGTGACTGTCTTCTGGTTCTACAGCCTACAGATGGAGAACAAGGGATGGTGGGCCAAGCTTAGGCGTAAGAGATGCAGGCCAAGGAGGAACTCTTAGGTGGGAGTGGCAGACAGCATCTAGCCTTTCTATTTTTGCAAGAGTTTTGGGTACATTCAGGCTTACCTGTAACAGAAGTTTTTCTTACCACATCAGGGCAGTCCAACTAAAATATCTTAAGAAACAAGTTTGGTGGGGTTTGCCTTAATTTCATGCTTGAAGGGCAAGTAAGACAAAACAAAGTCACGGGCTTGGTTCGGGGCCTCACTCAAAAGACTGGCAAGTGTTTCTAAAACAGATCGGGCTGCCGACTTAGGGCAGAGAGCAGTGTGTTCCCTCCAAACCATTATTTTGTTTTGTTTTTGTCTGTTTTTTTTGAGAGAGGGTCGCACTCTGTTGCCCAGGCTGGAGTGCAGTGGCATGCTGACAGCTTGCTGTAGTCTCAACCTCCTAGGCTCAAGCAATCCTCCCACCTTAGCCTCCTGTAGGTGGGACGACAGTCACACGCCACCATGCCTGGCTAATTTTTTGGGCATTCTTTTGTGGAGACAGGGTTTTGCTATGTTGCCCAGGCTGGTCTCGGACTCCTGGGCTCAAGCAATCCAAAGTGCCTGGCCTCCCAAAGTGCCAGGATTACAGGTATGTGCCACTGTGCCCGGCCCCAAACTATTCTTAAAAATATTTCCATGTTTTTTTTTTTTTTTTTTTAACTATAATGTCAGTATTAAAAGGTGAAGAATTTTTAAATCTCAAAAAATAAAGCCTTAAAACTAAATTTAGTTTCCCACTTCAATTGCCAAATTGTTACCCAAACAAATATGCCAAGCCCTTCTATTGAGACCAAAAAGAATGTCTGAGCTATAATTAATGTAATTGCTACTGGTGGAGCTCTATGAATAAATACAGAATTTAAAAAAATTCCATCTGGCCAGGCTTCTGTATTTGCAAATAAATAGTTCTTCCCACACTTCCCCTCAGATATCAGTGACCATCTTAAATAGCATTTTCAGAATGAACTAGTTGTGAAAATAAAATTATTCTGCAACTCTTCCGGAATAGTAAATCCTGATGTGACAAGGAAAACATTCAGGGACACACTGCTGTTGGAAGTGTCTCCTTACTAAATTAAAGAAGAAAATAGGGCCGGGCGCGGTGGCTCAAGCCTGTAATCCCAGCACTTTGGGAGGCCGAGACGGGCGGATCACAAGGTCAGGAGATCGAGACCATCCTGGCTAACACAGTGAAACCCCGTCTCTACTAAAAAATACAAAAAAACTAGCCGGGCGAGGTGGTGGGCGCCTGTAGTCCCAGCTACTCTGGAGGCTGAGGCAGGAGAATGGCGTGAACCCGGGAGGCGGAGCTTGCAGTGAGCTGAGATCCGGCCACTGCACTCCAGCCTGGGCGACAGAGCGAGACTCCATCTCAAAAAAAAAAAAAAAAAAAGAAGAAAATAGATACCAAGTCACATTCTTTTAATGATACAGGTTTTACTCCATTCAGAAGCTCTAGGCTGGTCAGTTCTGAACAAGAACACACAGTTGGCTTCCAAATGATTTGAGAATTAACATTCATAAATCATACTATTAGAGTATATCATAAATACCTTAAATGCCAGCAATTTCACTATAGTGGCACATGTCAAATTTACCACTATTCCTAAAGACAGAAACAAGTGATATTCTCTGCCTGCTTCTTCAGTGTTGGGTTCCATAATAACAACTGTAATTTAGTAAATGTGTACATTTTATGTAAAGACATTCACATCATACATCATATTTAATTTTCACACTCTCTTTTAGAAGCCTTAGCCCCACTTTGCAGATGAAGAAGCCAAGCTTCAAGAGCCTGAGTAACTTGCTTAAGCTCGCAGTGCCCGAAGCTGGTAGAGTTTGAAAACAAACTCGATACCAAACCTCTTGCCAGTTCCTTAATGTGAAATATCTTATTTTCTATGACTATTAACATGTTGCTTTATGCCATATGCTATACTATATATTATAATTAAAACGAGATTAATAGAACTTTCAAATAAGACTCAAGCAAAAATTCTTGTCTTACACATCACCTCATTTATGAGATACTTAAACTAATGGCCAAATTTGTCCATCTAGAGACATAAGGGGAGAGGAGATTAGATGAAAGATCTTTGTGTCATTTGATTACTCTGGAAGTAGACTAATGTCATGGCTCCTTCTATGGCCAATTGATAAAAACACGTCACAGTTGGGCCAGGGAGTGCCAGCTGTGAGCGCATCCATTTTCCAGAAAGAACGTGGCGGTCACCTCAGACCCACAGCACTGCTTCTTACAACACTACAATACGGGGAGAAGGCAAACAAGGGAAAAAACGGACTATAATGAAGTACATCAATGTCGAATCTTTAAAAGATTCACTTAAAAAGGAAAAAGGCTTTAAAAAATAACAGGAGTTTTATCATGTGTCTAAGTTTCTAGGTTAGGCATTACCTCATGTTTTTGTAATTTGTTTTGCTTGCTTAAAGGGACAATTTAATAAAGTTCAAAATAGAAAAAGAAAAGAGAATGTCAAGATATGATCCCATTTTTAAGTCCCAGAAAATTGTTTAAATAGCTGCCAGTTCAGTTACTTTAAATCCCCTCACCTTGTTGAAATTCTTTAATAGTTCTTCCAGTATCCAAAACTATATTTTTGTTTTTATGTTAATTTATTATGTGTCTCTCCCTCTAGAAAGTAAGCTTTATGAGAGCAGGGACTTGATCTGTGTTCAGCGCTGTCTTCCTAGTTTCTATAATAAAGTAGGTGCTCACTAAATATGCCAAAGAAGAAAAAATATACGGATAAGCAATTTACACATAGATAGCACCTAGGAAATACTTAAACATAATGTAGCTTTTTCATTGAAAATAATCAAAACCAAATCTATTATTAAAGGATATTTATTTTTATAAGTGAACTAAGAAAAAAAAAGCCTTACTGTGTATAGTGGCTGTTATTTACAACAGCCTGTATTAGCTTTGCAGAGAATATAAAGATATACTTAACAGAATCCCTATCTTTAAGGAGTTTGCAGTTTGGTGTAGAAGACAGCAATGTGTGCATCTTACGATAACAGAGGGAGATTACAGTTAGGCCGGACTTTGGGAAGACTGATGTTCCAGCCTCGCCCTCATTTGAAGTTCTGAGGAATTGTTTGAAAGAAACAAACTTCTGGACTCCAGTGATCAGGGAATCATGGCATCAGCTAGCACTTACTGAGTACTGGCCATGAGTTAGGCACTGCTTGGTACTCTCCATGCTAAAAAGCCATGACCTAGATGTTGAGGGCTGGGAAGAAAAGGTTATGTGGAAAGAAGGTTGCTTGCCTCAGGGTGGAGCTGACATACGCAAGAGGGAAAAGAGCAAAGGTGACAACGTGCAGGGTGTAGCTGGGAGGTGGTGAGGCGGCCAGTCTGACTACAGCACCGTCTGAGACCCCAGGACAGAAGATGATGTTGGAGAGGCAGGTGGGCCGGATGACAGGAGTCCTGAATGTCGAGTAGTACAGCCTTTATCCTGCAGCTAAAGAGAGCTGTGGGAAAGGAATGACGGTGTAGAAAGGGTTTCACAGCAGGAGGGGTTTAAACTCACAGTCTGGGTGTTCGATCAAGAACCCTCAGCTGAGGTTGGTTTTAATCCGTAGAGTTTTAAAAAGCTGAATGCTTCTGGAAAAGGCGTGGAAACCTTCTTCCTATCACTACAGCTAAGTCATTTCATTGACTCTAATACCTGACTGGCCCCTTGGGTACCAGTTTGAGACCCCAAGTTTATAGAGGGCTAACGTAAGAGCCATTTGGAGGGGAGAAGATGAAACAAGGAACAGGGAAACTTATTAAGTAACTACGGCAAAACTCCAGGAAGAGGCCGTACAAATATAATTAAAAGAGTGATTAAAATGGAAAAGAAAAAGAGCTTTGTGCAAGAGACACGGCAATCAAGAGAAGCATTAATTAATTAGAAAATGTAGAGGTCATGATAAAAACAAAAGGCAAGGACGAGACCATTTGGAAAACAGGTAATTCCTGGGTTTTCCTTTGGGGGCTCTTTAGATATCTACATAAATTCTGGGCCAACCATTGTTCCTAAAACCTCTTACATTATTGGAAGACTGCATTTCTTCTGTTGTAAGGAGGCTGGACTTCCCCTGCTCCTCTCAAAAGAGCCATTCTGGGCAGAACAACCATGACTGCTGTTTCTAAGACCCCCTTTTGTTCTGGATCCATAGAGCAGCCACCAATGTGATTTCATAAACAACTACTGCTTAGTGCTAGCCTCCCATCTTCACTTGGCAGGAGAATCCCACAGCAGCTAGTCGTAAAGAAACTTCCCTGATCCCAGTGATCTAGCCAAGAAGTAACTACCTCCCTTAATACGCAACGGGGAAGAAAACTCACAGCTTCGATTAGACAGCTTCTCTAAAGGCAAACCCAGGAGCCATCTGGGTTGTCATTTTTCTCCCCACTAGACAGTGTAACTTTATGTCCTCCCCTGTGTTTTGCTTTGTGTGATACAAGCAGGTCTGAAAACATTTAAGTGAATGTTGCTAATCTAGACGGAGGAAAAGGAACATGAGTTGCTCTCTCCCAGGGTAAAAGCTTTCTAAAGACCCAAGCAGTAACACAGGGCCTCTTCCTCAGATTTTAAAAATAATGAAATTATTTCTAAAAACAAAAATCACTGGAATCTGAAACACTTAATATAGTTTTCTGAACATATGACATCTCTGCAAGCAGATTATAAATGTAGATGTTAATGAAGAAAAAAGAATGGTTAATCTCCACACGGCATATTATGTTGCTAAAATCTGCTCACAAGGGGACCTCTGAATTACATACTAAGATTATTTTCAATGTTCAAAAATAGGTTAACTTTAATTATGTTCAAAAATAGGTTTCATTATGTTCAAAAATAGCTTAACTTTAATTTCAACCTCACTTGTTCAGAAAACAGCTACCTCATCTCTACGCGTCTAACAGTCTACAGAGGCTGAGTGCGCCCGGTGGGTCATCCCACCACTTTGAGTTCGTATAGTGCACCCGGTAGGTCATCCCGCCACTTTGAGTTCGTATGGCACATTTCGTTCAAGTTTTGATGCTAGGAGCTCCCTCTGAGTCTCAGGCTACAGGAGGAACAGCTGAAGAGTTTGAAGAGAAGATAATGCCACTCTTTCAGGTTCCAGAACTAAGCAAACACATGATTTATTTGCAGGATCAGGCTCCAGAGTAGAGGGGTTTGGGTTCTGACATTAAAACCACCATGTTGGTGTATTATGGGTATTACAATGCAATTTCATCCCTTGCCAAAAACTGTGGGATAATCAAATGCAGCAAAAAGACAACACACTTGGTGCCAGATGACTGTTAGGTTGCAGGCTTCATCTGCATAAAAATCCTTACCTGTATTTTAGTCACTGCATCTGTAATGCGGCCCTCACAGAGAAGTCACTCAATAAAAATCACTGAACGAGAATAAACAAGTAAATCTTTCCAATGTGTTGTCTGACACTGCACATGTGATACTTTTTTTTCTTAAAAATCTATGAAAGGAGGATAAAATTTTTGATGCCTTTTAAAAACAGTATACGGTATAAACTATACTTTTGATGACAATGTGTCATGCTATTTTTTATGTAAGAAAGAATAGCAATACTTCAGATATTAAGCTATCACTTTACATAGCAAATTACTGGGTTTGAAAAAGCTTTCCAAACCTAGACAAGTTCCCTTTATACATGTCACTATATAAATAGCATAGACATTTTCGTTCTCTATAAATTATTTCATTTGATGTGATGAATCCAGTTGTTCAAAGCAACACAGCAAAACAAGTGCTTGCACTGGGCTGGCAATGATGATCAAAACCAAGGTCCACTGGAGCCAAGGCTGGGCAACGCAAAAGTGGCAAGAAAATGAAAGCAGAAAGACAAGAGAAGAGGGGAAAGCTGGCAAAGAAAGAACAAACCAGCATGTTCTACCACAAACACAATGGTAGAAAGAGGGAAGTAAGAGAACCTGAGGCGGGAGAGGTCACAGGGAGATCTGGGAAAGCGAACAGAGAAGGACCACCTAGGACCACCTGCACAGCAGCGTGGGGGGTGGAGGGGACAGGCTCATTGTCTCGGGGTTCCTAAGTGCATGAAAAATGCTGTTCAAAATTACTTGGTTATTAAGAGATCATGTTCTATATCCTCTAATCACAAAAGGAAGGAAGCATAAAAAAATTTTCAAAAACAATTCCAGTAAAATTAGCCACCTGTGACAGCAGAGAGCCCCCAAAAGGCCAAGAACATCATCTGATTTTTCATTGTATCCTCAGCACCAAACACAGGGAAGACTCTTAATAAAATTTTACTGAAAGCACAAACAGAAAAAGTGTTTGAAGGCCAGGGGTGGTAGCTGACGCCTGTAATCCCAGCACTTTGGGAGGCCGAGGCAGGGGGATTACTGGAGGCCAGGAGTTGAAAACCAACCTGGCCAACATGGTGAAACCCCGTCTCTACTAAAAATACAAAAATTAGCGGGGCGTGGTGGTGCATGCCTGTAGTCCCAGCTACTCGATAGACTGAGGCACGAGAATTGCTTGAACCTGGGAGATGGAGGTTGTTGCAGTGAGCTGAGATCATGCTGCTGCACTCCAGCCTGGGCGAGAGAGTGAGACTTTGTATCAAAAAAAAAAAAAAAAAAAGTTTGAATTAAAATGTTGTATGTTCAAAACTAAAATTAAAAGAAAATTTTAAAATAAAAATCCAAAGTTTTCACTTATAAGCAAACCCACAATTGCCTGGATATTTTACTTACTCCAAAACCTCATTCTTAAGGAATTAGGCAGACTTTGTTAAACTATGCTTCTCAGAATAGAGAGGGTAGTAAGTATTCGGAAAGCAAATGTTTAACAATCTGCTTAGCATTGTCATAGGAAAGTAAATTAGCTTTGTAAGTCATGCATATGTAGCTTTTGGGGTTCTTAAAATAGCTTAACTTAATAGATCAATATAATCTTAGGAAAGGAGACCATTATGTATTAACTTAATAGAAAATACAACGTTAAACACATATAATTTCCACTGTTAGCTGTTATCCAGTAGAAGTGACATTGTGTTTTGAGTCTGAGGAGGGAATATTCCATTTAGTTGTAATATACAACATTAATTTAACAATCTGCCACCTTAAAATATTTTTTCCCCAATATAAACAATTCTTTTATTTCTTAGAAATAGGATGACTCAGTTGAGTACAATTTTAAATTTAGTGATGTGGGGAAAAATAATTTGGGAAAAGGATGTTGATCAATTGTAGGCTTTGGAAATACTTGTCAATAGATGATTGAAATATACAGGAGAAATGCTACAGACCTTTGATACATCCCTGACAAGACCCTTGTGCATCTTCAACACAGCTGAGTAGGGAGGGGGCTGAAGATAAAGGTTACCAAAACTCAAAGAACTGCTCTGGAGGAGACATCTGGCAAACTAGACAACAGAAATTTATCCAGCCGAACAGCTTTCAGGCAGAAGCAAAAACTGAAATTCCAAAAGTTCCTATTATCCCCTCAAATACGAGTTACTGGAGAAAGACAGTTCTAAAAAGGCCACGTGATTATCAGTGTGTAACTAGTCAAATGTTGAAATGGAGGAAAACGTTTTATAAGGTGGGCAAGACAACAGGAGCACTCTGCTCCTTCTTCACAATTTAGACCTAAAAAGGTAAAATTAGACCACAGGGGCTCTCCCTTTACGGTCGACTTGATTATTGGCATGAAAAAAGGCAGATAATGGTAACTTTTTTGGCATTACAGCTAAGATTTGAATATGGGTATAGGCTTTGTGTTGTTAACTTCCTGTACCAGAGATTTAGTTAAAATATACAGGAGAATGAATACCTGATCAAGTGCTTTACCATTAGCCCTAATTTTTTAAAAAACTATTTTTAACATTGTGGAAAAATATATATCACATGAAACTGCCCTTAACTCTTGGTAAGTATACAATTCAGTAGCATTCATTACAATCAAAATGTGCACCATCACCACCATCTATTGCCAACATTTTTCATCGCCCCAAATGGAAACTCTGTGCCCATTAAGCAATATTAAATAATTTCGTTAAGCAAAAAGTAAGAAAAAAAAATAGTCTGTAGAGAATTAACCGCAAATGGCAACCAAGCTGTCTGGTTAAAATAAGAGAATGAACAGTAAGCCAAGTGCTTTACTATTCTATCTAATTTTAGCAAGAAAAAAATTAAAAAGAAAAGTCATTGTTTATAGAGAATTGACTATAAACGGCAATAAAGGGAGCTAGTAATATAACAGTTATAATTACCTTAGAAAGCTTTTCACAGTCTTCTATTTTCACATATATTTTATTGTCTACTTTGGCTTTGTTACTTTTTCATTTTCCCCCTTATTTTTTTTTCCACTGATAATGCTGATTCAGAATACAATGAGTAGAAATGGGACTTAAAAGTGAACTTGCGGGTAAAAATGGTGAAGAAAAGGAAAGGCAGCTCGTATCCAAATTTTCAGAGAAGAAAACAGGCTTACAGAGGTAAAAAGTAACTCCAAGAAGCTGTTAACTAACTGGTGGGATTGTACTGGAACTAAGGCA
This sequence comes from Theropithecus gelada, assembly GCF_003255815.1. Taxonomy (NCBI): domain Eukaryota; kingdom Metazoa; phylum Chordata; class Mammalia; order Primates; family Cercopithecidae; genus Theropithecus; species Theropithecus gelada. Next base: position 220,465,302 of record NC_037668.1, on the reverse strand, counting down.
ATCAAATTCTGCTCTACCATCCAGGCCACCTTGGTGAGGGTGCTGTAGTTTGGATATGGCTTTTATCTTTTCTTTTTCCAAACTTTGAAAAATGGTCATTTTTCCTTAATCTTTTTTTTCAACTTAATATAAGGTTAAAAATTAATCCAGTATCTCTTCCATTTTAAAACGTTCCGTCCATTCTTTAGACTGTTTTAAAAGATTTTAAAAATATATTAACAAGAGGAGGAAACAGTAAGTACATATCATATTTTATCTGCTAGATGTATGAGAAGAAAAATGAGACTTCCTTATTAGAATGTGACTATTCTTGTCTTGATTCCAATTTCTGGAACTGCCACGTATCAGTCAGGACTATAAAAAATGGATATATACGATAAGGCTCACTCTAGCTGGAGGCATGCAATAGAACATCTTGTAGTATGAACATTATAATGATTAAAAGTCATTTTATTCAATACACACAAATGTAAAAACTACTAATAATTAAAAGCCTATGTGAACCAGAATTTTCCCTCATGTTTGAGACAAGAGAAAACTTACAAAAACAAGGCAATATTTAATACATATATGTTTTTTAAATGCCATTTTACTTTTAATTGTACTTCATCTCTGATTTACCTCTGCAATCTCTATCCTTTTGGCAAGATCATCAAGAGAAAGACAGCTCTCATCAGAAGGCAGATTCTCCTGCAGACTATAGGATGCTTCTTCAGGAGAGAGATCTTGAAGGAGATCAGAGTCGTCGTCTTGGTTATCTTCGTAGGAAAGGGAATCTTCAGTATCTTTTAAACATCCTTCTAAAAGGCTGTTCAAATAGTCTTCTGTTTCTCTGTTGAGTTGCTCATCTTTCTCTCCCTTTTCCTCTGGGGCCATACACACCTCTGGAAGCAGTGTGCCTAGGTCAGATATTTGATTATTTCCACAGAGCACATTCTCAGAGCCGTCTGAGTCAGCCAGCGCCTGTGGTGATTTTCCATCACTGTCTGTAAGATCAGGCTGCTGCAGCTCATTTAATTCATTGTTCGCAAGTTGGTCTGTGGGCAACGCCTCAGAAGCATCCCGAAGTGGCAAACGGAGTTCTTTTCTCTGAGCCTGTGAATATTTACCCTCAGAAATCAATGCAGGAGGTATACGGTCACAGCCTGGTAAAATCAATGTCTCTGTCGCTGACTCGCTGGAAGGCAACACTTTAGGGTCTTCAGCAATGCCCTCTATTCTGGCCACATCCTGGCAGGCCTCTGTCTGAGCCAGCTGCAAGCCACTGTCATCCTCACAAGCATCCTCAGAAGAGTCTGGCCCAGACGGGCTCCCTGCTGTCTCGGAGGACTGGGTGTGGAGCGGTAACGTGGCTTCAGTGCGGCAGAGCAGCTCCTCCGTGTGGTCCTTTCCTGCAGTTACCGAAAGGCTTGGGGCCTCCGCCTGCTGGTCCATCTGATGACAGCAGGGACTGCTCCCCACGGGCTCCTCTTTACGTTGGCTGTCTTTATCTGGCTCTGTGCCAAGACAAGTTTTACTCTCTAAAGACGAAGAAAAATAAATTGTTAAAAATTCAAAAAACACTTTGTATGGGAAGGAAAAGAAGGGACTTATGAATGTGTGTAATACAACACTATTCTAACCCTTTCAAATGGAAAGTCTATCTGTTGCATTATAGTGTCTTCAGGTAGAGGAAACACCTAAAATATTTAGTAAATAACCCTTATACAGAACAGGGATTATTCAAAAGCATGTGAATATGACTAATCATTTAGTCCTCGTTATAATCAAAAAAGTCATTTTCAAAGATTTAAAAGCCATTCTGAACTTTATTAGCCTTTTACATTAAAATGAAGTTAGAAAAATTATTTTCAGCACATTTAAGACATGGTATTGGGCCGGGTGCTGTGGTTCACGCCTGTAATCCCAGCACTTTGGGAGGCTGAGGTGCGCGGATCACCTGAGGTCGGGAGTTTGAAACCAGACTGACCAACATGCAGAAACCCCGTTTCTACTAAAAATACAAAATCAGCTGGGTGTGGTGGCACATGCCTGTAATCCCAGCTACTCAGGAGGCTGAGGCAGGAAAATTGCTTGAAGCCGGGAGGCGGAGGTTGCGGTGAGCCGAGATCGCGCCATTGCACTCCAGCCTGGGCAACAAGAGCAAAACTGTCTTAAAAAACAACCAACCAAACAAAGAAAAGTAGTATTGGTCTGGTTTACTAAGATTAAAGGAACAAAACTCAGTTCTGTTAAAATGTACAATTTGACCATAATACCACTAATAAATGTGTTTGCAAATTACTTGCAACTTTTTTTTTTTTTTTTTTGAGACGGAGTCTCACTCTGTCTCCCAGACTGGAGTGCAGTGATGTGATCTCGGCTCACTGCAAGCTCCGCCTCCCGGGTTCACGCCAGTCTCCTGCCTCAGCCTCCCCAGTAGCTGGGACCACAGGCGCCCGCCACTACGCCTGGCTAATTTTTGGGTATTTTTAGTAGAGATGGGGTTTCACCGTGTTGGCCAGGATGGTTTCAACCTCCTGACCTCCTGATCCACCCGCCTCGGCCTCCCAAAGTGCTGGGATTACAGGCGTGAGCCACCGCCCCCAGCCTACTTGCAACTTCTTAAAGGGAGGTAGCAAAGGGTAGCAATAAAAAGGATACGTTTTTGCAACAAGTAGAAATGGGTTTGAATTTTGACATCTCTTTCAATTTCTACTTTAAGTAAAACCAACTTATTTTTCTTTCACTTTAAAATGAAACAGTTAAAAACCTCCGTGTGAACAATGAAGGAGCAGTGCATGGATGGGTAGATAACAGAGAAGCTTGCTCATTCTCGCTTTATTGGTACACTTAGCATTCATAACTATTTTAGAAGTTTTAACCTTTTTATACTAATATGCTGTTTAACTTAAATAAATAATGAGCCAAAGGTGAAAATAAAAGAGAAAACATGATGATAATTTTATTCCATTTGTTTTTTTATTTACTGATACTTTTTCTTTTTTTTTTTTCTTTCCTTTTCACCCTGGACTCCAAAAACATATTGATACTTTACTACTAATTACTAACTGACAATTGAGGCCCACACCATATCAAGCAAAAGGCATTCCTGAAACGTCGGCTTCAGATTTCAGAGCATCTGGTGCTGAGGCTGCCACCTCAACTCCGGGTTGCTGAGAGGTAGCTATTCAGTAGAGTTCATAGCACCTCCCCTGACACCCTGACTCAAATTATCAGATGCGGATCAGGAGAAGGAAGAAGTGGTCACCTTTGGGAGAACACAGCCTTCCTTCTCTCTCCCCACCCCAAAGAATCACTAAGTTTATGAGGCTGCAAGAAAACACAGGCACATTTCACTTTCCTTTGGTTGTCTGCTTTGCCACTGGGCTTGCTGGTCTGCCCCTCCCTCTGTTAAAATGGGGGAAGGTTAGAGCAGTGAGGGCCACAGCCAAGGGGAAAGGGGGCCAAGCCGCTCCTCCACGATTCCAGGTACCCAAAGGTTCAGAAGATGTCCCTCGAAACATGTCCACAGGATTCAGAGGCTAAATAAGACTGGGAACCACAGTCCCACAGGCACTGTGAAAGCACAGGGCAGAGAGAACCCCCACATCAGAGGAATGGGGTGCATTGCTTCCAGCTGAGGGTCAGTTACCTAAAGGCTGCAAATATCTAGGGGAGCAGCTTGGGGGTAACCTCCTCCGTAGCTGCTCCTGCTGGAGCCACCACACGACCTGGGTTCAGTCATAAGCACCAATCCAGCGAACTCCCCAACCAGGAGCAGACTGTGTTCCCAGCCCTGACAACTGGAGGGCGGGGAAGAGCTTTGAGTACAATGAGATTTAAGTGTGAAAATCAAGTTCAGGATTGAATAGGGCTAAGCTCTAAATAATCAAAATGAGACTATTTAATAGCTTATTAGTAAGTGACTGAAAAGGTACAGAATCAGTCTGAGGTGCCATTCTATGAGTTGGAGGTGGGGTGGTGGATGGCCGCTATGTCACGAAGTACAACCGCTTAAAGTATGGTATCTAATGAACTGAGATATCACTTAAGTGATAAGCAATAAAGACAATCTACAGGTACAATGTATTATTTACAAAATAGCCTGAAAATGGTTGCTTCATCCCATTATTTAGAAATACTACAGAAAATATGGGGAAAAAAACTCCACCATAATTTTGGAAAAGCCAAGATTTCCAAACTACATTCGGAGAGTCACCCACATTGTCGACATTTCTCTTTAAAACATTGTTTGGTGAAACTTGGGCAACATTTCTTTCCCGAGAATTTAGTCCATACTCCCTCACACGGTTATTCCTGGGACATCTGGATTGTTGAAGCCTTTGATAAGCCATACAATGCACTTAGCAGAAGCAGGGTGCATTCAATTAGAAATGGGAAGACCCGGCCAGGCGCGGTGGCTCACGCCTGTAATCCCAGCACTTTGGGAGGCTGAGGCGGGTGGATCATGAGGTCAGGAGATCGAGACCATCCTGGCTAACATGGTGAAACCCCATCTCTACTAAAAATACAAAAAATTAGCCGGGCGTGGTGGCGGGCGCCTGTAGTCCCAGTGAACCCGGGAGGCGGAGCTTGCAGTGAGCGGAGATTGCCCCACTGCACTTCAGCCTGGGCGACAGAGCAAGACTCCGTCTCAAAAAAAAAAAAAGGAAAGAAATGGGAAGACCCAGGTTCTAGCTGTGAATCAAAGCACCAAGCAAGTGACTAAACTTGGTACCTCAGTTTCCCCATCTGTACCACATGAATCAAAGCAGAGGCCAAGTTGAAGGAGGTGCTGGGCAGCAACCATGCTAAGTAAGTCTCAAACTCAAATGCACAGCCTGTAATAGCACTTTTCTCAATGTGCTCAACACAGAGACACGTTCACACCCACACTGGGCAGCTTTGTGATATTTTTCCTCCTTTAAGATTGTTATGAAGCTCATTTTACGGTGATTTCTGATATAAAAATGACTGGAAAAGGAAAGACAGGAAGAACAGAGTCTAGCAGGACTGACCCAAGGCAACATCCCTAGCTTGTCTCAGAAGTGAAAAGGAGATAAAGTAAGATTTGAAAGAATAAAAATATACTTTGTAAAGAGTAAAAGGCTGGCCGGGCATGGTGGCTCATGCCTGTAATTCCAGGACTTTGTGGGACCGAGGTGAGAGGACCGCTTGAGCTCAGGACTTCCAGACAAGCCTGAGCAACACAGTGAGACCTCCATATCCACAAAAATATTTAAAAATTAACTGGATGCCGTGGTGTGTGCCTATAATCTCAGGTACTGGGGAGGCTGAGGCGGGAGGATTACTTGAGCCCAGGAGCTCGCTGCAGTGAGCCGTGATGGTGCCACTGCACTCCAGCCTGGGCAACAGTGTGAGACCCTGTCTCAAAAAAAAGGGGGGGAGGGCAAAAGGCTAATCATGACATCATCATCATCATCATCATCATCATCATCACATCACTTCAGGGCAACTCATCCAAAACACCTGACACTTCCTCTTCAGTATCAGGGCTCTCAGGCCCAGTAACATAAAACCTGGAAATATACATTAATAGTAAAATTAGATGTCAAGGGGAAAAAACCCTAAAACATATTCATTTATTTTTATTTTCTAAAGCTTTTATAATGAGCAACATGCGAAACATTTAGAAGAAAGCCTCTTAAAATCTTCTGATATAAGGGCACAAGGTGGTAGGAAATCGTCATCAATGCTTTAGAAATACATACACAAACTAAAGTATATCATATGTTAGTAAACAGAAAAGGGGAGAAATTAAATTGCTATGAATTATCAAGATACAGAGTTTTAAATATCTAAATTGACAGAACAAATTTCTGGTAAAGTGCATACAATAACTCTTGGTTTTTAAACAGAAAACAATGTATGAATGTACCAACGCCAGTTCTATTTCAGAGCATTTTGTACCATCTTTGCTTATTCTGTTAGATATATATATAACCACCTACTGAAAACATAAGAATTTTATGTTTTTATAAGAACTTAGATTTTATGGTATCTACTACCAGAAGTCTAAAATGTGGAGCTAAACAATATAAAAATTCTTGTTTTGCTATTTTTCTAGGAGAGGTATAGGTACAAAAATGTAAGTGCAAAAAAAAAAAAGAAAAGATCCCTCACAGCAAATCAGAGGTAACACTTGTAAAATATCAGAGGAGGCAGGTATCTTTCCCGTTGCTCCCTAGCTTAAGTTAAAACATACCTGACTCTTTGGTGGCAGCTCCTCTTTCCTTTGGATCTTCAGACACTCGTAACTGCGTAGAGCATTTCCCTTCCTGGGACTTCTCCACAGCTGCTATCTAAAAAGTTTAAAACGAGAAAACCCAACTTTTGGGAAAACTGTTGTGTTAAACTAGGAAGCTGAAAATAACCTGGGAAAGGTTTCTTTATTTTCCAAAATAGTCCATACAACAGACATATGACACAAACATTTTTCCTAGAAATATTTTCAAAAGAAACAATTTCTTACCTTATGTTTGGATAAAAGAGGACTGTAGAAAAAAAGAAAGAAAAAAGAATTAAAAAAAAAAATTACAGCAGCAATACGCTTCCAAACAAATGTCACTGAAATGGCTATAAAAAAATACAGCTTCTCTGGATTCTAATATTAGCACAGAACATTTCCACGGCTGAAACATTACCACTGGCTCACATAGTTCAAAGTGCAGCTATATCATGTGTTAATCTCCTTAGATGGCCAATTAAACTGGAAACCCCCAAAGAAGCTACCAACGCTGCACTCCAAAAGAAAAAAAAAAAAAAAAAGAATGCTAACCTTTTGCTAATAAATAAAGACGATTTCACATACACATATTTAAAAAATTTCAGTTTATGTCATTTTGGTCTAAAATAGATTATGGTTGAAGATAATTTTGTTGGAATTCTCCATGGAAACAGATAAAAAGTATAAATATTAAACGTTAGGGAATACCCAAGATAACAGAATGTACATATCCATTAAAGGCACACACAAAAATGCTCATTGCCACTTTATTCATAATATTCACAAAACAAGAAACATCCCAAACGTCTACTAATGATAGAATGAATAAATTGCTGCATAGTCATCCAAGAAATCTGTACTGCAATAAAACAGAGCAAACCACTGTTACATGCAACAACATGGAATAAGACATACTGATGGGTGCAAGAATCTAGACCTAAAAATCTATATTCTGCATGATCCCATTTATATACAATTACAGGACAGGCAAATATATTGTTATATAGAGTCCAGACAGTGGTTACTATTGGGGGTGGGTACGAAGTTGGCAGGTGCATGAGGGAGCCTTCTGAGGGGCTGGAATGTTCCGTATCTTGTACCTTGCTCAGACTGGTAGTCACATAGACATATGTTTATGCAAAAACTCATCAAGCTTGTACACTTTATGTATAACTTGAAAATATTTTTAAATATTCAAAAATTTAAGAGTAATGACATGGGGGGAATTCTCTAAATTTTGAAGCATAAAGACACCATGCTGATGTCATGTTCAATAAATATTTGTAAGTGAGTTCTTTACCTGCTGCATGAACTACGCGACAATCACCTGGCACTGCCTATTAACAGACAGAGCTTTAGTCTACTCTCATTGATTCTGAGAGAAAAGGAGAAAAAGTTATCCACAGAATGGAAAGTCTTTTAGCCTTTGTATGGAGAATTCATGTTCTAAATTCCAGAAATTTGCACTAGTGCAACACTACTGTGTCCCTTTGTCCTCAGAAATCTGGATCTCCGAATAAGGATGTTTTTTTAAAAAGTAAGTGCCTTATTATTATTATTCTTTAGTTTAAAAAATCCAGCTCCTTGATACAATTCAAGCAACTGAAAATTACCTGGTAAACACAGTTTTCCTTTCGCAAGATTTTGGTTAGATACTATATTCTATTAGCTTTCCAGCATCAGACTACTCTTAAAAATGTCATGTTTTTACTGTAACACAGAAACATTAGCAAGTAGAATCAAAAGCCCTAATATACAGTTCTGTCCATCTGAACTGCTCATCTCTTAATCAAAAAGAGATCAAAATCAGAAGTTATATTTTAAAATATCTAATCAGAAGAATCTTTTGAACCTACATAAAGTTGACCTTTTATTGAGTTCAGGGTAAGAAACTCAACAAAAACTGAGAAAGGAACCTATAAATGAAAGATTCTCCCCGGGGCCTGAAAGCCAGGGGGGGAGATGAATAACTCCTCCCTTCTCAGGCCCAGTCCCAAGGCCAAGGCCACTTGTGTGACAAGTGCCCGTCAGCAAGATAACAGAAGCAGGGAGAGGGCTGGTCGGAAGATACCTACCCCTGAGGACGGATAGAGGCCATCCAGGTACCACGTAGCAGTTACATCAGACAGGGACACCTCCTGTTTACAGGAGACCGTAAAACCCCGGTCCCGTCCTCACGTGGGGCTGACGCCATTTTAGGCCTCAGCCCGTCTGCACCCAGGGGCTCATTAAAACTGCGTGTTGCTCCACATGGCCTTGTACTGTTTGTTGGTGCAGTCTCGGGATTCGAACCAATACTAGAGCCTTGCACCTGATGCTGAAACCCGGGCCCTTGCTCGCAACCTCTGTACCTTATTCCTAGAACTGTCCACTCTCCTTCAATATGTTGATGATACGCTCCTGTGTAGCCTCTCTCAAAAAGACTGCAACGTCCATACTATCTCTCTTTTCAATTTCCTGGCAGAGTGGGGGTATTGGGTCTCCCCTAAGAAAGCACAAATATGCACCCCTCAGTCACCTTCCTTGGCCTAGCTCTTACCCTGCAAACCCGAGGGCTCACACCGACCGCATATCCCTCCTCCAGTCCCTCCTACCTCCGCAAACTAAGCAAGAAATTCTCTCTTTTCTAGGACTAGTGGGCTATTTTAGGCTCTGGGTTCCCTCCTTCGCTCTACTTGCCAAACCGTTACACTAAGCTGCTAAAGGCCCTCTCCATGAGCCTTTAAACCCTGCACAGCCTACTACCCAACCCTTCCATCTACTCCAGAAGGCTCTCACCTCAGCCCCCGTCCTCACTCTCCCAGACCTCACCAAACCTTTCTCCCTCTATCTCAACGAACGGCGTGGAGTTGCACTACGTGTTCTAACCCAGTCTAAGGGACTCGCCCTCCGATTGTTGCCTACCTCTCTAAACAGCTCGAAACTACAGTTCTCGGACGGCTTGCCTGTCTCCAAGCACTGGTGGCAGCTGCTGTCCTCACCTGTGAAAGTCTAAAACTATCCTTCATGCCAACCTAACAGTTTATTCAACCCATAACATCAAAGATGTGCTAGCTCACCGCAGTGTACTAAGTCTCATGTCTGCCCCACGGCTCCTCCGACTGTATGCTCTATTCATAGAAACCCCCCAAATCATCGGGCTAACCAGCTCCCATCTAAACCCGGCCACACTCTTACCTGAAGCCACTACCTCCCAAGACCCTGCACACTTCTGTGGACACTGTTCAAACCTTTCTTATACCTTTTCCAAACCTCACAGATCAACCCCTTCCAGACACCTCCTTTACTTGGTTTGCAGCTGGCAGCTCCTTCGTACTTACCAAGGACGCCGACATGCCGGCTATGCTATAGTGTCACCCGCCCACACTAGTGAAGCCAATCCGCTCCCCTAGGCACCACCTCCCAAAAGGCTGAACTCATCGTCCTCACTCGAGCTCTCACTCTAGCAGCCGGACAACAGATCAATATATATTCAGATTATCGTTATGTGCTCCACACAGCGCACTCACACTGGTCCATCTGGAAAGAAAGAGGTTTCCTATCTGGAAACAACACTCCTGTCATACACGGCTCTCCCATGAACAAGCTCCTTCGGGCTGCCAGGTGCCCGCAGAAAGCTGCCATCATTCGCTGCAGGGGCCCCCAAACCCCAGGCGATCCTGTATCGGCTGGAAATGCGCTAGCAGATCCGGTGGCCAAACAAGGGGCTCCACAACCGTGCAAGGCCAGTTTCTGTGCCTGTCCTTGTTCTTTCCTCTTACTCCTCAGAAGAAAAGGAGTACTTACAGGCCCAGAACCTCCAACAGCAAGGACCGTGGTACATCAAGGAGGGGTGCTTCATTCTTCCTCACGCTCCAACAACGCCGATCCTCCGAAGCCTCTACAACTCTTTCCAGGTGAGCTACACATCTCTCTTGCAACGTCTCCGCCCTATTCTCACTTGTCCTCACCTTTCCAGCCGTGTTCGAGAGATCACCCAGTCCTGCTCTATCTGCCACTCAGTGTCACCCCAGGGCTCCCTCTGGCCGCCGCCTTTCTCTCACCACCAAGCCCAGGGTGAAGAACCTGGGCAAGACTGGCAGGTAGATGCACTCACAAGCCGCCTGATAAATGGCTCCGCTACCTTCTGGTCTTTGTCAGTACTTTCCCCGGGTGGGTAGAAGCGTTCCCAACAACTTCAGAAGGTGCAAATGTCGTCATACAAACTCTCATGGTGCATATAATTCCCTGTTTCGGGCTCCCAATATCCATCCAGTCGGATGATGGGCCTGCCTTCATCAACCAAATTACCCAAGGCGTCTCTACATCCTTAGGAATAAAACGGGTTCTCCATACCCCTTACAGGCCTCAATCTTCAGGCAAAGTTGAAAAGGTCGGCCGGGCGCGGTGGCTCAAGCCTGTCATCCCAGCACTTTGGGAGGCGGAGACGGGCGGATCACGAGTTCAGGAGATCGAGACCATCCTGGCTAACATGGTGAAACCCCGTCTCTACTAAAATACAAAAAAAATTAGCTGGGCGAGGTGGCGGGCGCCTCTACTCCCAGCTACTCGGGAGGCTGAGGCAGGAGAATGGCGTGAACCTGGGAGGCGGGGCTTGCAGTGAGCTGAGATCCGGCCACTGCACTCCAGCCTGGGCAACAGAGCCAGACTCCGTCTCAAAAAAAAAAAAAAAAAAGGAAAGGTCAACTCTGTCCTTAAAGCCCAACTCACCAAGCTGGCTCTAGAAACCCGCCAGTCGTGGACGAGAAATCTCCCTTTCGCCCTCATGAGACTTCGTGCAACACCAAAAGCACCCTCTTTTTATAGTTCCTTTGGAATCATGTATGGATGAGCTTTTGTCTCAGGGCCTCCACCCTTACCAGACTCTGAGCCACTCCGGAATTACCTCCCCTCCTTAATCCATACAAAGACTTTCATTCGTGAAGCAGGCAAGGAGGCCACGCCTCTCCCTGCCGACACCTCCTTGTCCTCTCAACATAACTGTCTTGCAGGCACCGACGTGTTTATCAGCCAACCCGACCCTCACAAAAAGCTACAACCGAAGTGGACAGGCCCCTACACGGTGATACTCAGCACGCCAACAGCAGTGAGAGTCCAAGGACTCCCCGACTGGGTCCATTGTACCGGGGTCAAATTCACCCCCAAGGCTACTTCTTCCTCCAAAACATTAACAGATAAGTGGTTGTCCAGGCCAATTTCTCCTACCAAGCTGAAATTAACCAAAACATTTTCTTCTTCTTAAAACCAAAACACAAGGAAGACTAAACACCTGCTTCCAGATATGGCCTATATCTACCCAACCAGATGCTGTGCCTCACTTCCAACCAGAAGTCTTCATTCAGGAATATCCCTCACCATGATCCTTATACCATCAGCAGCCGCCCTGCTGTCCACAACAGCCCTTCAGAGCTGCTGTGAGTGCTATCAGTCTTTCCACCACGGAGGAAAGATGTGACAATCCTTCACTCAGCATACTCACGTCAACAGTCCTTCATCACCACACTCTTCACTCAGCATACTCACGTCAACAGTCCTTCATCATTATACTCATGTCAAGTCCTTCATCCCACACTCATGTCAACAGTCCTTCATCACCACACTCTTTACTCAGCATACTCATGTCAACAGTCCTTCATCACCACACTCATACAGAAAGATCCTGTTGGGGAACCTTAGTCGAGGAATGTGTTGAATCAGGAAAGAGTTATTATAAAGTAAAAAATCCAGGAGTATCTGGCAGTTGTAATGGGGCTATATGTCCAAAAGGGAAGCACTGGCTTTGTTTCACCAAAATTGGACAATGGGGAATAAACACTCAAGTGCTTGAGGACATAAAGAGAGAACAGACTGTAGCCAAAGCAAAAGCCTCAAAACCAACAACTACCCTGAAAATCACCCGTGGTACTTCCATCCCTCTATATAAAAACTACAAGCAGACGTGTCCCTTCCCAAGCCAGGAAAAAACCTGTCTGTAGATCTAGGAAAGCACATCTGGCTCACCACGAATGTGTCCAATCGCTGGGCGCGCGGGGGAGCTCGTACGAGTGAACAGTGGCTGTGGCACGGCACAGACATCCCCCTTAATTACTAGTATTTCAAAAACCCAGCCTCACTTTCACTCCTCAGGAACGCCCGCAGTCCTGGACACCTACCAACCCAGTAAGAGGGACGGTGAGGGCCGGGCGCGGTGGCTCACGCCTGTAATCCCAGCACTTTGGGAGGCTGAGACGGGCGGATCACGAGGTCAGGAGATCAAGACCATTCTGGCTAACACGGTGAAACCCCGTCTCTACTAAAAATACAAAAAAAAATTAGCTGGGCGTGGTGGTGGGTGCCTGTAGTCCCAGCTACTTGGAAGACTGAGGCAGGAGAATGGCGTGAACCCGGGGGCAGAGCTTGCAGTGAGCCGAGATCGCGACACTGCACTCCAGCCTGGGCAACAGAGCGAGACTCCGTATCAAAAAAAAAAAAAAAAAAAAAAGAGGGATGGCGAGAACATCCCACAAGTGTACTGATAAAACCCATCGTGCCGTAGGCGAAACCCCTGTCATCAAACCCTAACAGTCAACACCTCCACAGCTGAGTGGTGGCCAAGGTTACCCCCCGGAGCCTGGTCTCCTTCTAACTTAAGCTACTTCAATTGTGTCTTGTTAACAAAGGCCTGGAACTGTACAAACACCACTAACCCTTCGGCCGCACACCCCCGCCTAAGTGCACTATGCCACAATACCATGAACACCAGCCTACGATGGACCCGCCCGGATGGATTCTTTGGATATGTGGAACCCAGGCTTACTCATGGCTACCTTATCACTGGCAAGGTACTTGCTGCCTAGCCACAATTAAACCCAGATTCCTTTTACTTCCAAAGCAGGCGGGCAACACCCTCAGAGTCCCTGTGTATGATAACCAGAGAAAAACAGTCCTTAAAGGTAGGAGGAAGCCAAAGATGGCAAGAGGACGAGTGGCCTCCGCAACGAATCATCCAATATTACAGTCCTGCCACCTGGGCGGAGGCTGGTTCACAGGGTCATCCCATATACACGCTAAATAGAATAATCAGACCACAGGCTGCTCTAGAGACCATCACCAACCAAACCGCCTCAGCCCTGGAAATGCTCGCGCAACAACAAAACCAAATGTGCGCGGCAATTTATCAACACAGGCTGGCACTAGACAAGTACTTATTAGCAGAAGAGGGTGGGGTTTGTGGTGAGTTTAATATCTCCAATTGCTGTCTTAACAGACGATAATGGAAAAGCGGTTCTAGAAATCGCCTCAAACACCGGAAAAGTAGCCCAAGGACCAGTCCAAACCTGGAAGAGATGGGACCCGGAAAACCTTCTAGGGGGTGGTTCTCTAATTTAGGAGGATGTAAAACGCTGGTAGGGACGGACATCTTCACCACTGGGGTCCTCCTGTTTCTCCCTTGTGTTATCCCAGTGATAAAGCCATTAAAACTCTTGTTGAAACCACAGTAAACCACCAGACGATCCAGACGATGCTCCTGCTACAACGGCACCGTGGATGCCAACCCGTCTCTCAGGAATCCCCCAAATTAAGTTTTCTCTTTTGTTTCTGAGGTGCCCACGCCACCCCTATGTCATGCCTGAAGTAGTTAGGCCCAGTCCCAAGGCACAAGGCCACTTGTGCCAGCAGTGTGGGTCAGTGAGACAGCAGAAGCAGGAAGAGGGCTGGCCAGAAGACAGGTATCCCTGAGGATCGAGAGAGAGGCCATCCGGGTACCACGTGGCAGTTACATCAGACACGGACACTTCCTGTTTGCAGGAGACTGTAAAACCCCTGCCCCGTCCTCACGCGGTGCTGACGCCATTTTAGGCCTCAGCCCACGTGCACCCAGGCACTCATTAAAACAGCGTGTTGCTCCACACGGCCTTGTGTTGTCTGTTGACGCGTTCCCTGGGTTTAAACCAATACCAGAGCCTTGCAATAATTATATTATGCCCATCTTAATGTCTCCAGTTGAAAACATTAAACAAAGAAATGGATACTCAATGCTATAATGCTTCTTCAATATTCTACTCCAATTCATTCTAACGAAATTCTGATATACTTACTCTTGATGTGTTGCACAAATTTTAGTAAGCCGTTCAAAATCTTCACCATTAAATCCCTTTTCTGAATTCCTTAGAGGCGTGACTGTCTGTGGTTGCACAGTTTTCCATTTTGTTTCTAAATTTAAAGTATTTGTTAGTCACTGGCTCTTACAAAACATATTTAGGAGCAAAAAAACAAAAACAGTTAACTAGCACCACTCATAAAGATTTGCACGCAAAATTATCTTCTCTAACAACCCAACAGTTAGAAATAGCTAACTTACTACTTTTCAGTATAAGTAAATATCATCCTAGAGACGAAATGAGCCAGTAGGGCATGAAATGTGATTAGGAAAAATGCAAATAGTTGAAAGTATTCTTTTCTTGGCATTGATATGAAGAGCAAAATACAAAGAAAAAAGTCTTCTCACAACAGAACAGACTTGTGGTAAAAATGCTATTTTCTTGGCCGGGTGCGGTGGCTCATGCCTGTAATCCCAGGACTTTGGGAGGCCGAGGTGGGCGGATCACAAGGTCAGGAGATCGAGACTACGGTGAAACCCTGTGTCTACTAAAAATACAAAAAATTAGCTGGGCGCGGTGGCGGGCGCCTGTAGTCCCAGCTACTCGGGAGGCTGAGGCAGGAGAATGGCGTGAACCCAGGAGGCAGTGAGCCGAGACTGCCCCACCATACTCCAGCCTGTGGGACAGAGCAAGACTCTGTCTCAAAAAAAAAAAAAAAAATGCAATTTTGTTTGCAACATTAACTTGTCTATGGAAATATCTATTTTCTGATTTATAAAACCAGGTCAAATATGTTAATTCTGTAGACAGTGACTTGTTGGATTACTGCTAATTCCACATGCCATGTTGGTCGGTACTTACCCCACTGTTCTTGAATGGCAGAAAGATTTGCAAGCAATTGCTCATGATACAATCGTTCTAGCTGAATGAATTTCATTGCTTTCTCATCTGAATAGAACATTTAAGGAAAAGAGAAATCCAGACTATTTACATTATTCCCATATTTGAAGAACAATGTCCTATAGATGTTGAGAAATTTGCAGCTTACTAAAACATGAGAGGACTCTAAATATTTTTAAATTTAAACATGTCTAAAATAATGTTTCTCGTTTTTTTTTTCTCAAGATGGAGTCTTGCTCTGTCACCCAGGCTAGAGTGCAGTGGCGCAATCTCAGCTCACTACAACCTCCACCTCCCGGGTTCAAGTGATTCTCCTGCCTCAGCCTCCCGGGTAACTGAAACTACAGGTGCTCACCACTGCACCTGGTTAATTTGTTTGTATTTTTAGTAGAGATGGGGTTTCACCATGTTCGCCAGGCTAGTCTCGAACTCCTGACCTCCTGATCTGCCTGCCTCAGCCTCCCAAAGTGCTGGGATTACAGCATGAGCCACTGCGTCCAGCTTTTTTTTTTTTTTTGAGACAGAGTCTCCCTCTGTCACCCAGGCTGGAGTGCAGTGGTGCGATCTCGGCGTACTGCAACCTCCCTCTCCTGGATTCAAGTGATTCTCCTGCCTCAGCCTCCAGAATAGCTGGGATTACAGGTGTGCACCATCATGCCCAGCTAATTTTTGTATTTTTAGTCAAGATGGGGTTTCACCATGCTGGTCAGGCTGGTTTTGAACTCCTGACTTCAAGTGATCCGCCTGCCTCAGCCTCCCAAAGTGCTGGGATTACAGGTGTGAGCCACCTCGCCCAGCCTAGTAATGTTTCTCGGTTTTGAAGTAGGTAAATTTTAATGTGGCATATTATGCAATAGCTACTTGGATTCCACACTATCAGCAAACAGAAACTAAAAGAAGGTTTTAATGTTCAAGGAATGTCTGCTTGCAGAGTCAACCAAAAGTAATTTAAGGAAACAGGACTACATGGAATCCTGGAATCTACATGTTTCCTTTTTAATTTCTCTCCTTACTTTCTGTCAAGCACCTATGTGACTCTCTGGTCCAGTGTTTCTGTTTCAAGTCACCTTGATCCTTATTATTTCCCACTGAATGCTTTTCTCCCGCAAGACCAAAAGATCACAGGCCTAAACAATGACAGAGCAAAAACGTACATGGTCTTTTGTAAACACTGAATTAACTTGCCACAGTGATTTCCCTCATCATCATGTGATTCTAATTCTTTGTAAATGATCCTGTGAGCTTTCGCCTTCGCATTTGTGTCACACAGATCTGCATCTTGTCAGGTCAGGATACACTGTCCAACTGCCTACCTTCCCCTGGGCAATGCTCTAAATGCCGACCCAGAAAAAAGGAAGAGAAAAACTCACTGTTTCGCTTTTTGTCTTCATGATCACTCAGAAGTCCTCTCTCTCTTGCTTGCTACCAAGCTAGCTTTGAAATCTACTGCTTTTGGTCAAAATACACTCTTCAGCTAATGCCTTCTTCCAGCTGGTTGCCTTCTTGCCTGCCCTGTGTTGTAAAATGGGGGTCCCTTACTGCACTATCAGGGAGAAGGCAAGACTGGGCCGTCTAGTCCACAGGAAGACCTGTACCACTGTCGCCGTCACACAGGTGAACTCGGAAGGCAAAGGCGCTGTGGCTGAGCTGGTGGAAGCTATCAGAACCAATGACAATGACAGATACGATGAGATCCGCCGTCACTGGCGCGGCAATGTCCCGGGTCCCAAGTCTGTGGCTTGCGTCGCCAAGCTTGAAAAGGCAAAGGCTAAAGAACTTGCCACTAAACTGGGTTAAATGTACACTGTTGAGTGTTCTGCACATAAAAATAATTAAAATAATACAACTTTTCTTTCAAACAATAAATACAAATACTTGCTTTAGTAAAATTAAGGCCCATTTATGAAGGTAAACTTTGGATGGTTCTAAGAAATTTTGTGGAGTGACAGAAATTTCCTACATGTTGCTTTCTGAGGTGGTTATGTGGGCACATACAACCGTCAAAACCACTGAAACCATATGATCTGTATATTCTTATTACATGTAAAATATACTTCAATGAAAAAAAATGAATGGTTCTCTAAGAGTTCTAAAAATTTCTTCATGTAATTAAGAAAAGGATACAGTCCTCCTCCTGGAAATAGGACTCTGCTATCTGTTAAAAACAAAGAAAAAAACAGAGAAAATTAAATTAACACTTGGATGAGAAGACAAATTTGAAACAAATTAAGATCTTGCAATTCTAAATGTTTTTGATATCAAACTAAGAAAACTCTTTTTTTAAACTACATTCACCAGTTCAGAAGAAATCTGACTGTAGGCACAGGATGCAATTCTTAAGTTACTCATCTCAAGCAAAGCAGAGACGTTCTTTGGTGTTTACATATCATTCTTCCTACTCTACTTCAAGTCAAAGCAAATTTCCCTGATTCATTAGCGTTTAGAACTCTTAAAGAATGAGAAAAATGTTAGAGACTTACAAAAATATAACACAAACGAAAAAACGATTGTTTATTGTAAATCAAAAGTAGAAATATTCCTTTCAAATGCTGTGAAGCAAATAAATAAATTTTTAAAAAGTAGAAATATGTCAAGTCACGTGAGACCTCAACATCCTATTTATTTCATTCCTATTTCACAAACTATTGGCTGAGGACGTCACAGGACACTGACTTTTTGGTCTGGTCTGATATTTAACAAAAGGCCAGGCCAAGCGCTAACAGTGCTGCACACGGTAAAGAACACTAGATAAAGAGTTCCGAGACTCAGGAGCTGGTCTCAGTTCAGGCTTGTCAGTTACCAGATTCATTCTAAGATATCTTTACACTTAAAGATTCTTTGATTCTAAAAACTTCGGGATATTTTTAGATCTTTATTTAGATATGACATTTATGAACAGATCACTAAAACTAAAAATATTCACTGAAATATTGCATAAACTCTGTATTTTTAAAACAGTTTCTAGCCGGGCACGGTGGCTCATGCCTGTAATCCCAGCACTTTGGGAGGCTGAGGCGGGTGGATCATCTGGGGTCAAGGGTTCAAGACCAGCCTGACCAACACAGTAAAACCCCATCTCTACTAAAAATACAAAAATTAGCCAGGCATGGTGGCTCATGCCTATAATCCCAGTTAGTCTGGAGGCTGAGGCGGAAGAATTGCTTGAACCCGGGAGGTGGAGGTTGCAGTGAGCTGATATCGTGCCATTGCACTCCAGCCTGAGCAACAAGAGCAAAACTCCATCTCAAAAAAAAAAAAAAAAAAAACCCCAAACCAAACAACCAAAAAACAGTTTCCACAGATTGTCTCTAGTAAAAAAAAGGTATAACCTTTATACATCACTATCTCCATTTTCCAGGTAAACTGCCAAGGCAAAGAGTAATAAAGTCAAAGCTATAAGCTAGCAATAAAAAGGAATGGTTTTTCCCAAACCCCCCAGGGGAAACAGCACACTTTTAAAGGAAAATATTTGCCTAGTTTAAATCCTACAAATGTGACATTTTTTCCATCAGCAATGTAGATGACTGACTCAATCATCTCTATAAATGTTTAGTTTTCAGTTAATATAAAGTTTGATTCCATATTTATGTTATATTAAGGATTTTGCAGGGACAAACTGATTTTTAAGAACCTGGTTATCTTTTACCAGCTTATTTTTTTAATAATATGTTTTAAAAGTGGTATGAACCAAGTCAACTGCCAATCTTCAATCATTCCTTTAGCTTACAAAATGAGAATTTCATATGATGGTGTAACCAGCAGTGTGCTAATGTTTAACAGTCTCCAGAGTGTTGGGGAGAGCCCCGGCTTGCAGTGTTTGCTCATCTCAGCGGTGTCAATACTCCCACCATGGCCGACGTCAAGCTACCAATGTGATGGGCGTCACTAAACATGGTTCTCATATGTCAGTACTAGCAGGTTCCAGCATACTAGTGCGTTACACCTAACTGAAATCAATGATGACACTGCAATTACAGAGCCGGGCATGGCGGCTCACGCCTATAATCCCAGCACTTTGAGGCTGAAGCAGGCAGATCACTTGAGGTCAGAAGTTTGACATCAACTTGGCCGACACAGTGAAACCCTGTCTCTTCTAAAAACATGAAAATTAGCTGGGTGTGGTGGTGTGCACTTGTATTCCCAGCTACTTGGGAGGTTGAGGCAGAAGAATCACGTGAACCTGGGAGGTAGAGGTTGTAGTGAGGCAAAATTGCACCACTGCACTCCAGCCTGGGTGACACTGTGAAACTCCGTCTCAAAAAAACAAAGAAAAAAACATTTCAAGTACAAACTCCCAATGAAAACATCTATGGTATTACACAGTTTCCTTTCTATACATGGTATGAGATATAGTTTCAGGTTGCCCATTAAAATAAAATGTCTGGCCCTTCAAAGCCATTTTTCTTGCCTTTTTGCATCTGCACACAATTGGCACATGGTTATTTATAAATAGCTCTTATTTGAGGAGTTTTGATGGGGTCCATAACTATTATGTAACCAGATTTCTTGGCACTGCAGAAATACAATGTTCAATTAGCTTGCAGGCTTCTGTAGCAGTTCTAATACCATAAAGTAACTATGCAGAGAAGGTTATGAAACCCAGTGCCTCAAAAGTAAAAAAGTAAAAGTAAAAGACATTTCCAGGTAAAAAGTCATCCTAGAAATAAATACACAAAGTATTTCCCCTTTAAAAATCTCCCCCTTGCAAGTCTAGCAGGAAGAGAAGATGTACTTTTTTTGAAGCATATTTCTAAATCTGAAAGCTAGCCCAGTAGAGCAGAAAGAACATGGGGTTGGAGGTGAATGGCTTGTGTTTTAGTCCAAGCCCTGTCACTTACCAGCTGTGTGACCCCGGACATGTCATTTTGCATCTCAAGCCTCAACTTTCTTATCTTAAAACAGGGACAATAATGCAGTTTTTTTTTTGTTTTTGTTTTTTTTTTTTTTGAGACGGAGTCTCGCTCTGTCGCCCAGGCTGGAGTGCAGTGGCCGGATCTCAGCTCACTGCAAGCTCTGCCTCCCGGGTTCACGCCATTCTCCTGCCTCAGCCTCCTGAGTAGCTGGGACTACAGGCGCCCGCCACCTCGCCCGGCTAGTTTTTTGTATCTTTTTAGTGGAGACGGGGTTTCACCGTGTTAGCCAGGATGGTCTCGATCTCCCGACCTCGTGATCCGCCCGTCTCGGCCTCCCAAAGTGCTGGGATTACAGGCTTGAGCCACCGCGCCCGGCCAATAATGCAGTTTTTACAGCTGCAGAGGTGTATAAAGCAAGGCTGCCATAAGGATTGAAACAGAGATTGTGTTTGCTGCCCAGGTACAGGAAGCAAATTAAAATAAATAACTAAATACAAATTAAAAAAAAAAAAGAAAGAGAGAATGTGTATCTAGCATAATGCCCAGCACACTGCAGTAAGTGCTTAAAATGGTTTTTGAGTCTGATTCGGAATGAATTGCAAGGTGCAGAGTAGAATCATGTGACAAAGTTGAAACCTGCTGGGAAGGTAACAGTTGTAAGGTGATTCTGGTTTTCCTTCTTTTACCAATCAGGAACTCTCTAAAAAAAGACACTGTGAAGGGCCATGGCCTCAATGTTTGTGTCCCCCTCACAAATCCATATTTTGAAACCAAGTTCCCAGGGGATAGTGTGAAGAAGGGGGTCTCCGGGAGGTGATTAGGTCCCGGGGGCTCTGCCCACGTGCACTTACAAAAGAGGCCCAAGGGAGGGCCTGCGTTTCTATATGAAAATCTCCCAAGCATATGACTTCAGTTAAACATTTAAAGCTAATCTGTAGTCATATTAACTAAGTCAGTGTAAAAAAGACCACTCATACCTAAGAACAAGAACTTTAAAACAGAATTTTTAAGAGTTCCACGAGCTCAAAATACAAGTATATGTCGTTGTATTTCCATTGGCCTTTAGCACATATTATTCTATATATTATATACCACTTTTTAAACCACAATTTTCCTAAAATTAGTTCTCACACTCGAATACCTTATTTCTGTTAATGGTACTACTACTCCCCCCAAACTGGATATCCTACAGTCATCTCTGATTTCTCCTTTATGCCCTTTTTACAGTTGTGATGGTTAATACTGAGTGTCAACGTGACTGGATTGAAGGACACAAAGTACTGATCCTGGGTGTGTCTGTGAGGGTGCTGCCAAAAGAGATGAACATTTGAGTCAGTGGCTGGGAAAAGCAGATCCCCCTTAATCTGGTGGGCACAATCTAATCAGCTGCCAGGGAATATAAAGCAGGCAGACAAACGTGAAAAAGAGAGATGGGCCTGGCCTCCCAGCCTTCATCTTTCTCCCATGCTGGATGCTTCCTGTCCTCGACCATCGGACTCCAAGTTCTTCAGTTTTGGGACTTAGACCGGCTCTCTCTGTCCTCCTCAGCTTGCAGACAGTCTATTGTGGGACTTTGTGATCATGCCAGTTAATACTTAATAAACTCCCATTTATATATATAAATATATATAGGACATATATAAATATCCTATGAGTTCTGTCCCTCTAAGAGAACCCTGACTAATACAACAACCTACACCAAGTCCTAGTTATTCTTCCTTCCAAAGATCTCAAATGCATCCCTCTCCATTTCCACTGTCACCACTTTAGCCTAGATGCTCTTATTACCTTATGCCGGAATTATGTCTTCTTTTAGTTCTTATTTTCATCCAAATTTTACATGTCTATACTTTAAGGAGTCAAATAGTTCTACAAACAGGAAAATGACAGAAAAGCCTCTCCCCAGACTCTTGTGATCCACTCTAAACAGGACTGGTGACCCTCTCCTTCCTGGCATACAGCTGTCATCTTGTCATCTTAAAATCTCCCTTCACTTAGATTCCCTTCACCTCCTTCCTGAGTAGGATTCCCAGTTTCCTGTATCTCACACCTTCCTGTTTCTTGGTTTACTCCCTTGTTTTGCTGGAGCACATCATCTAGTGGCTTCCTGAGAAAGAGTACATAGGAGATACCAGAGGACCTGAAGTAGGAACATCGTTGGTATATCTGAGGAGCTGTCAGAAGGCCAGTGAACCTGGAAAGGAGTGAGTTAAGGAGAATCTTAGTAATGAAGATCTAGGAGGCTAACAGGACCAGATCATGTAGGGCCTTGTAGGCCATGGTAAGGATTTTGGTTTTTATTCTAAATGAGAAGGGAAGCCATTGGAGGGCTTTCAACAGTGGAGTGACAAGATCTGACTTATGTTTCATCTACATCACAGTGACTGTCATGGAGAGAGAAAGCACTAAGTGGAAGGGAGAGTGAAGGCAGGAAGGTCTCTATAGTGAGAAATTTACTGCAAGAATCTGGATGAGATTTGATGGTGTCCTGTATTGAAATGGTAGCAGTGAAAGAGGGAAGTAGTAGTTCTGGGTATATTTTGAAGTAGATCTGCAGGACTTGCTGTTGGATTGGATTTGGATGCAGGGAAAAGTAAATAAAGTACAACTTTAAGGCATTTGGTCTCCGCAACTAGAGGGATGAAGTTGGCATTTAACAAGAAAGGTAAGACCAGGAAAGCAGTAGATATGGGAGAAAATCAAAGTTTGATTTTGTAAATCTTAAGTTTGAAATGCCCATGCGACATCTTGGGTAGCTGGATAGTTAAGTCTGGAGTTCAGAAAAGAAATAGGACAGGCCGGGCGCAGTGGCTCACACCTGTAACCCCAGCACTTTGGGAGGCCGAGGCGGGCAGATCACCTGAGGTCAGGAGTTTGAGACCAGCCTGGCCAACATTGTGAAACCCCGTCTCTGCTAAAAATACAAAAATTAGCCAGGTGTGGTGGCACGTGCCTGTAATCCCAGGTAGTTGGGGGGCTGAGACAGGAGAATCACTTGAACTCGGGAGGCGGAGGTTGTAGTGAGCCAAAATTGTGCCACTGCACTCCAGCCTGGGCGACACAGTGACACACCGTCTAAAAAAAAAAAAAATATGACAAACCTACAGGGTTGGATGAAAACACCCAGCAAGTAAACTCAGAATGAGAAGAGATTCAAGAACTGAACTCTGAAGCATCCCAGTGTTTAAAAATTAGGGCTGGGCGCGGTGGCTCATGCCTGAAATCCCAGCACTTTGGGAGGCCAAGGTGGGAGGATCACTTGAGGCCAGAAATTCGAGACCAGCCTGGGCAACACAGTGAAACCCTGTCTCTACAAAAAAATTAAAAAATTAGCTGGGCATGGTGGCGTGCGCCTGCAGTCCCAGCCACTTGGGAAGCGGAGGCAGGAAGACTGCTTGAACCCATGAGATGGAGGCTGCAGTGAGCCGTGATGATGCCACTGTACTCCAGCCTGGTGACAGAGTGGGGGAAAAAAAAGGAAAATATGGGAACTCAGCAAATGAGCCAGAGAAGGCATGGCCAGTGATGTAAGAGGTAAAAGCCAAGAAAAGAGCTCCCAAAAGGCAAATAAGCAAAACGCTTCAAAACAGAGTATGTGATCAACTTGATGTTTCCAATAACTCCAGTAAGATGAAAACTGAGGTCTGACCACTGGATTTAACAACATGGAGAACACTGGTGACTTTTACAATGTAATTTTGGGGGAGTGGTGGGAACAAAAGCCAGATTAGAATCAGTTCAAGAGAGAATTGGGTATGGAATGTTACCTAAGTAAATTGTTGCCCAGAATGTTTAACCTGAATCAAATCTTAAAGAAATAATTAGGCTGGGTGCCGTGGCTCACACCTGTAATCCCAGCACTTTGGGAGGCCGAGGTGGGCGGATCATGAGGTCAAGAGATTGAGACCATCCTGGCTAACACGGTGAAACCCCATCTCTACTAAAAATATAAAAATCAGCTGGGCATGGTGGCGCAGGCCTGTAGTCCCAGCTACTCAGGAGGCTGAGGCAGAAGAATTGCTTGAACCCAGGAGGTGGAGGTTGCAGTGGGCCAAGATCACGCCGCTGCACTCCAGCCTGCGGACAGAGCAAGACTCCATCTCAAAAAAAAAAAAAAAAAAAGAATTAGACAAATCCTGATTATGGGACATTCTACATGAATTCTTAAGACTGTTCATAAATGTCACTGTGAAAGAAAGAAAGATTGATACAGATAGAAAAGCAGGGAGCATTCTGGATTACAGGAGACTAACGAATACTGACAGTTGAATGCAATATGTCATCCCACACTGAATCCTGCATTGGGGGAAAATAGTTACACAGAACATTTGTGGAACTACTTGGGGAAAATTTGAACATGGATTGTATATTAAATAATTTTACTGCATCAGTGACTCATTTCTTGGGGTTGATAACGGCCTTGTATATTATATAGGAGAGTATCCTCCTTCTTGGGAGATTTATGCACAAATATTTAGGGGCGAAATGTCATAATGCAAATTACTTTCAAGTGTTTCAATGGAAAAAATACGTGTGAGTGCACAAGAGAAAGGGCAAGAGCAAAAAGGCCAGGCGCGGTGGCTCACGCCTGTAATCCCAGCACTTTGGGAGGCCGAGGCAGGTGGATCACCTGAAGTCAGGAGTTCAAGACCAGCCTGGGCAATATGGTGAAACCCCATCTCTACTAAAAATACAAAAATTACCTAGGCGCAGTGGTGAGTGCCTATAGTTCCAGCTGAAAAAAAGAGCAAAAATTTGATAAAAATGTTAACAACTGGCAAATCTAGGTGAAATCTACCGTGTGATGTGCTGGGAATTACTAAAATGAATGAAGTATGCCTCCATCCCTCCCTGATGTGTGTGTCCCTTGGGAGGTGACAGGGTATTCTGTCTTCTTGGGCTGAGGAGGCAACCATCAACCGAATCTTGTCACCCTGATGTCTCAGCTTTCTTTTTTTTTTTTTTTTGAGACGGAGTCTCGCTCTGTCGCCCAGGCTGGAGTGCAGTGGCCGGATCTCAGCTCACTGCAAGCTCTGCCTCCCAGGTTCCCGCCATTCTCCTGCCTCAGCCTCCCAAATAGCTGGGACTACAGGCGCCGGCCACCTCGCCCGGCTAGTTTTTTGTATTTTTAGTAGAGACGGGGTTTCACCGTGTTAGCCAGGCTGGTCTCGATCTCCTGACCTCGTGATCTCTCGGCCTCCCAAAGTGCTGGGATTACAGGCTTGAGCCACCGCGCCCGGCCGATGTCTCAGCTTTCTAATGGCATCAGTATTTCTTTGCTGATCCCCAGCCTTGATTTCCAATGAGCAATCTCTGAATTAGTGACGGTAAGAATAGAGTTCAAATGTTTAATATTTCTTTGGCTTTTACTGTACGTCAAACATATGTTAAGTGCTTTTACATGCATTATCTCATTTAATCCTTTATTACTTTACAAAAGGAAACCAAAAGCCACTTAGCTTGTGGTAGGGCCAAAGCCCATACTTTTAAACCACCACTGTATTCTCTCATCTTTCTCAGGAGAGAAAAGATCGCCGTGTAATCCACTGTTCAAATGCAATGAAAGCTGAGTGATTAGGCCGGGCGCGGTGGCTCAAGCCTGTAATCCCAGCACTTTGGGAGGCAGAGACGGGCGGATTACGAGGTCAGGAGATCGAGACCATCCTGGCTAACCCGGTGAAACCCCGTCTCTACTAAAAAATACAAAAAAACTAGCCAGGCGAGGTGGCGGCGCCTGTAGTCCCAGCTACTCGGGAAGCTGAGGCAGGAGAATGGCGTAAACCCGGGAGGGGGAGCTTGCAGTGAGCTGAGATCCGGTCACTGCACTCCAGCCTGGGCGACAGAGCCAGACTCCGTCTCAAAAAAAAAAAAAAGACAGCTGAGTGATCAGAAAGCTGCCTTGCTGTTGGTGCTGCTCAACAATGGTGAGTTCGTGACAGCTTAGAGGCCAGAAGGAGTATACATCTCCTCAAAGGCATTCTTCAGGTTCATAAAGGAGGTAATACAAATTTGTAAGAGTATACATTTTCCTGAATTGGGACAAAACCTATTTTACTTTGTTGTTGTTTGTTTTTAGACAGGGTCTTATCTGTTACCCAGGCTGGAG
The DNA here is from genome assembly GCF_003255815.1 of Theropithecus gelada. NCBI lineage: Eukaryota > Metazoa > Chordata > Mammalia > Primates > Cercopithecidae > Theropithecus > Theropithecus gelada. The sequence goes on along the minus strand of NC_037668.1, from coordinate 220,439,133 downwards.
TGCAGTGGTGGAATCACGGCTCATTGCAGCCTCAAACTCCTGGGCTCATGCAATCCTCCCACCTTAGCCTCCTCAGTAGCTGGGACTACAGGCGCACACCACTGTGCCTGGCTCGATTTTTTGTATTTTTTTGTAGAGACAAGGTTTCCATGTTGCCTAGGCTAGTCTTGAACTCCTGGGCTCAAGCAATCTGCCTGCCTTGGCCTCCCAGAGTGCTGCATTACAGGTATGAGCCACTGTGTCTGGTCCTATTTTCCTTTTTATTTTTTTGAGACAGTGTCACCCAGGCTGGAGTGCAGTGGTGCGATCTTGGCTCACTCCAACCTCCACCTCCCTGGGTTCAAGTGATTCTCCTGCCTCAGCCTCTCGAGTAGCTGGGACTACAGGCACGTGCCACCATGACTGGCTAATTTGTGTGTGTGTGTGTGTGTGTGTGTGTGTGTGTGTGTGTGTGTGTATTTTTAGAAGAGATGAGGTTTCACTGCGTTGGCCAGGCTGGTCTCGAACTCCTGATCTCATGTGATCCACCCACCTCGGCCTCCCAAAGTGCTGGGATTATAGGCATGAGCCACTGTGCCCAGCCTACTTTACTTTTTATCCCATTTTCTGTTTGCCCTGAGAATACTCTTGTCTCCAATCCTAATGTAACATCATATCCATTTTTGTTACATTAGTATTAGACACAAATTCTGTTTAGAAATAACTCCAATAACAGTCTTTCTATTTTACTTTCACATTGACAATGAGTCAGATTTGCTTCAGCCTGGAAGAACATGTTTATGGGAAACTGGGCACTTGCAGCCAGCTGCACTTTTGCTTTTCTAAATGGGAAATGGGTTAAAAATTAAAAAGTATTCATTTCTCATTACAAAAGTCAATCACTTTCGCCATTCCCATGTACCAGTTATTTTCATTTTATGTAAAAATAAAATGCAGGCTGGGTGCAGTGGCTTGCGCCTGTAATTCTAGCACTTTGGAAGGCCGAGGAGGGTGGATCACCTGAGGTCAGGAGTTTGAGACCAGCCTGACCAACGTGGTGAAATTCCATCTCTATTAAAATACAAAAATTAGCCAGGCATGGTGGTAGGCACCTGTAATCCCAGCTACTCAGGAGGCTAGCCAGGAGAATGGCTCGAACCCGGGAGGTGGAGACTGCAGTGAGCTGAGATCATGCCACTGCACTCCAGCCTGGGCAACACAGCGAGACTCTGTCTCAAAAAAATAAATAAATAAATAAAATAAAAAATAAAATAAAATGCAGCTCAAATATCTTAATTTCTTCTGAATAAGCTCTTATGTAAAAAAAAAAGTTTCCTCATCACTAGCCTAAAGGTTCCCCAGTCTCCAGGCTCTCCATCCTCTAACATATATACCCTCCTAATCCTCAAAAGAGTTCTTTCTCTAAAATTCAAATTTGATTCAGGCACTCTTATAATTAAAAGTTCCCAGTCCCTAAAAATAAAGCCTTAATGTCAAACCAGCTCTTCAATCTCACCTCCTCATTTTCCATCTTCATCTCCAATAACATCCCAGCTATGGCTCTCACAGGCTGATCTCTTCCTGGACCAGCTCATTCTGTTAATCCACTGAGCGCCTAATAAGCCTGGAAAACCCAGCTCAAGAGTCACCTTCTGTTCCCAAGTGTCCACAGGGCAGAATTAATCACTCATTTTGTGCTGCTGAATCTTTAACTATGCTTACTCTAACACTGAATACAAAATTCCACAACTACTTATCTATATAATTGTTGCTCCTGTTCCGCAGGGGCTCTCTGAAGGGCATATTCTGCTAAGTAATCTTTGTCTACCCAGTGTCTAGCAGGGTCTTTGGCACCTGGTAGATGCTTATCAAACTCTTGCTATGTTGACATTTATCTGTACACAGCTTAATTACTGATTTAAAAAGTGAGCCATTGTTTAAACTATGGATTATCCAAGGCCAAGGGATGGCCATCAATTAGTAATATGCCAAATATCCCACTAGGGTCACCTTCCCTTGGGCTAAGTGATGAGTGGGACACAATCAATTACAGAGATTGCATTTTATTTTTTATTTTTATATTTATTTATTTATTTAGAGACAGGTTCTCTCACTCTGTCTCCCAGGCTGAGAGCAGTGGTGCAATGTTAGCTCAATGCAACCTCTGTCTCCCAGGCTTGAGCGATCGTCCCACCTCGGCCTCCCAAGTAGCTGGGACTACAGGTGCACATCACCATGTCCGGCTAATTTTTGTATATTTTGTAGAGATGGGGTTTCACCATGTTGCTCAGGCTGGTCTCAAACTCCCGAGCTCAAGCCATCCACCCACCTCGGCCTCCCAAGTAGCTGGGACTAGAGGTGTGCACCACCATGTCCGGCTAATTTTTGCATATTTTGTAGAGACGGGGTTTCGCCATGTTGCTCAGGCTGGTCTCGAACTCCCGAGCTCAAGCCATCCACCCACCTCGGGATTACAGGTGTGAGCCACTGTGCCCAGCCAAGACAGCATTTTAGATCATTCCAAACGCTGCTAGGAGAATTTTCGTGAGGCTGAAAGTGAAGGCTTTACCAGAGTACCTGATGAAGGCAAAGGGGAAGTGCTCTTGAATCCAACTGCTCAACTTCACCTCGTATAAGTGAAAACAGAGACTGCAGAACAAGCTTCGGAGCCTCTGGCTGCTCATTAGCATTGACTTCAGCAGCTTCTTCATCACCAACAGCATGTGTGACTGCACTTAGTATTTTTTCTTGCATTAAAGGTGCAATATCTCCTGAAAACAGTCCTTTAAGAAGTAAAGAAAATGCCTACGTTAGGATCAATTCCCATGATGGTGTAACACATTAAAACGATTACATATAGTTTGATGCCCTGGCTTGCCCAAACTAAAACAGACCTGAACAGGAAGGTAAATGTGTTAATCACATGGAACTGCTAAAGAAGTTGAGCCTTTCTGATTAAACTCTGATAACATCAGAAATACTTCTAGATGCTAGGAGAGTACTAGGAGAGTAGCAGGAATTCAGATGCCAGACTTAAAGGCTAGTGAAATGTTTTTCCTAATAAAAAGTAACACAAACTTCTCAAAAATCACTAATAGGCCGGGCATGGTGGCTCAAACCTGTAATCCCAGCACTTTGGGAGGCCGAGACGGGTGGATCACGAGGTCAGGAGATCGAGACCATCCTGGCTAACACCGTGAAACCCCGTCTCTACTAAAAAAAAAAAAATACAAAAAAATAGCCGGGTGAGTTGGCGGGCGCCTGTAGTCCCAGCTACTCGGGAGGCTGAGGCAGGAGAATGGTGTAAACCCGGGAGGCGGAGCTTGCAGTGAGCTGAGATCCGGCCACTGCACTCCAGCCCGGGCGACAGAACGAGACTCCATCTCAAAAAAAAAAAAAAAAAAAAAATCACTAATAAATAAATACTTAACTAACAGCTACTGAAATACACTGAATCTTAAACATTGTTATAAACTATAACCTCACCCTTCACTGAAATCTCAGTGTCAGTTTTAATTTTCATGTTCAAATTTAACAGACTATCTGCCTATGTGCATACCTTTAGCTAGTTTGCCTTGGAAAGGATCTTCTTCAGAAATATCATGTGTATGACCATGACTGAAGCCGTCCTCCCTGTAGTGTCCAGAGCCCATCGTGTCTATATACCACGACTCAAGCCATCCTCCCTGCAGTGTGTCCAGAGTCCATCGTGTGTATACACCACCACTGAAGCCGTCCTCCCTGCGAAGTGCGGCCAGAGTCCATTGTGTGTATACACCACGACTGAAGCCGTCCTCCCCGCAGAGCGTGCCCAGAGCCCATCCTACTCTAATAAAATCCATATCTTTCCCTATAACATGAGCTTGAAGTCAAGTTACTTTCCTCTGAACCTGATATTCGGCCTCGTATTATGCTAGGCTGCAGTACAGTAATTGGTATAAGATGTCATCTTCTACCTCAGATCAACTCTGGCAGTACAGGGGTTATTCCAGTGATATCCAGCATGGTGTCTTCAACACTACAATTCCACATGCTGTGCTTCTTTAAAAAAATCACCTACAGTGATTACTTGGATTTTAGAGAATTCTCTTCTAGACACTTTATGTCGCTATACATTTTGGCCATTAGAAGTACAAGGCCCAGTGATGGCCTGCCATTTTTTAGGGTATTTCTAAAAACATAGGTGATTCGTCTGCTTTCTAATTTTCTAACCACCATAGCAGCAAGACCAAAAGGGTGCCAATGTGGGTAAAGGAGTTTTCCACGGAGAACTACAAAGAAACTAAGAGAATTAGTGTTTTCTTTCCCTTTTCTCCAGCCACACTACTATGCCTAAGACATTTAATCTCATACGGATTGTGATAAGGTCAGCTTCCCAAATTCTACTCTTTTGTTGATGACATTATTCCCCCACAGTTATCAGAGTATTACTCCAGGCTTCTTTGTAAAAAACAGATGAGATATTGTAATGCTTGTTTTTAGTAAAAGGGAGCTAAATAAAACCCTTGAGGACTATTGCCAAAGAAGGATGAACTTTCAAAGGTAAGGAAAAAGGACAGAATTGATGACTCCCTTTCCTAAAGGAGATCAAAAAAGGGTCCTGGATAATGAAAATGGTAACCTGCATTGTGATTATCTCAGTTATTTAGTTAGCATCGATTTGTAATGGTCAAGTTTCCTCCTTGATCCATTTGATCACTTACTTTAATATTCAATGTTACTGATATGTACAGTTTATTAAAAAGCAATACATTGGTAAATAAAATGATGTAACCAGATAAACTTCAACAGACGGGGGACTATTATTCATGAAACATAACAGCAGAAGTTCCAAAAGCCCACAGAAGTCTAAGGATTCTAAGAGCAGCAGGGGACTAACGGGCAATTAGAAAGAATATCGTACTTTAATCACCAAGTGTAGGAGGGGAAGGAAAATATGATCTAGGCTCAGATGGGTCACACTAAATCACCGAAGACATTAGCAAAACTTACAAGACTCATACTACAAAAGGATTATCTGTCAGGCCTTAAACAACATGAGCTTCAGAGATAACTGTTACTAGACAAAACCATCTTACCTCGAGATGACATTCCTTGCTGGGACAGAGTAATATAAAATCAGAGAGCATTGGAAAAGGAGGAAGAGACTAGCTTTTTTCTGCTATTATTTTTCCAAGAGACCTTGGATTAGACATTTTACTCGCTGACCTATATAGTTTCCTTATCTAAAACAAAGAGATTGCATAGAGAAGTTCTCAGGTCCATCCCTCCTAGTTCTGACCATCAAAAGCATTCAGAATCTCCAGAGAGGTTGCTATATGAGAAATGCAGACCATTACTGTGAAGAAGCTTGAGCAACTATTTACGGCAATGGAAGGTAAGGTTACCCACCTAATACAAGTATCCTCTAATTCCTTTCTCGATATATTTTTAAAACCACTGTTCCTCCCTTGCCTAGACTGTAGACTATATAAATAGTGGTGTGTTTGCTTTTCAGGCAAGAAAACTGAACGTCCTTGCAAGAAGCATGCTGCGATACTCCCTACCAACGAGTAGGTTCTTGTTTCTAGTTCTGCCAAGCTTTTAGAATTCTATCGTGACTCAAATAATCACACGAATTGTTATACATGTTATGAAATGACCAAGGATATACTTTACTTTAGGCACATACAAAATAGGAAAGTAACATTTAGCTGTATTCTGGTTACTAGCAATTTTAAGCCACTTAAATTATGGTGTTTTTAGTTTCACAACATTAATGGGGTAAAGAACTCATATTAGAAAACTGTTGCCCAGAGTTGGAAGAAGGACATGGATATTAAGGCAGCCCTAAGTTCCCGGCTTGCTCCACCTACTTATTAGCTGTACTTTTGGCAAGTTAATCTTTTTGATCCTCTATTTTTTCCTCTGTAACATGGGGGCTATTGCATCTACCTTATAATAGTATTGTGAGGATTAAATGAGACAGTGCATGCAAAAAGCAGGAGCGCTCCTAAGTCTCAGCCTGAAAAACAGCTTTATTGTCACTTAAATGAAAAAGGTCACAAGATGGGTAAAGCAGTTCTGAGACAAGTCCAATTTGAGGACAAAGATTCAGAGGAAAGGGTAGTTAAAGCGAATAAAGTTTACATTACTCATGTCACAGTGAATGAGTTATAAGAACTAGGTTGGAGTATTAAATTGCTTAGGTTATTATTCACCAATACTGTAGGTTTGAACATCATTGAGCTTGTATATATTTTTTCACACTTTATCATACAATATGTAGCCTTTTCAGATTGACCCTCCCACCTCAGCCTCCCGAGTGGCTGGAACTGCAGGCACACAACACCAAGCTCGGATGATTTTTAAATTTTCTGGGGGAGGGGGTGTCTCGCTATGTTGCCCAGGCTTGTCTTCAACTTCCGGCCTCAGTTGGGCCTCCCATCTTGGCCTCCCAAAATGCTGGGATTGCAGGCGCCAGCCACCATGTCTGACCTAAATTCCTTCTAATACACAAAAAGTTTTCAAGATATATTTACAGTTAAGGAGAAGAACCAAATGAAAACATACCGCCTCCATGTAATTCCCTACAAAATCTCACTCAATATAAATGAAGCTTTCTGTTGCCACATATGAATCCATACGGCTAAGAAGAATAAAAAATTCTATTTATTGTCATCTGTGGAAGCCAAGTGACTTATAGTTAAAACTACCCATTAAATAACTTGATGATGCTATTTTATAAATATTTAAAGACAGTAACAGGCACATTTATAAGACCTAATTTAAGACCTGTCGACTTCATTAAGCTCTAACATGGAGATGACAGTTTACGTGTACCTACTGAGGTTTTCAGAGGTAGGGTTTCTTTTTTTTTGAGACAGAGTTTCTGCTCTTGTTGCCCAGTCTGGAGTGCAATGGCACGATCTCGGCTCACCGCAACCTCCACCTCCCGGGTTCAAGCTGTTCTCCTGCCTAGCCTCCCGAGTAGCTGTGAAGAGGTTTTATTTGTTTTTAAAAATTATTTATAATAACCATGGGCCAAAGACTGGGGAAATTACCTTGAGAAACTTTATTCAATTGATCACACCACCCGAATTCTGTGTCAGTTCTAACATGTAACTGCTCCACTTAGCTTAGAATCTATCTCTGATAGTGGTCAAGAGGCATTTTGTGAAACAATACAGTAGTATCCTTTAATGACTTTTACCTTAAAACACTGGGAATGCCCTCTGACATTCATGTTCCTTTTAATAATCTAGCACTGATCTGCCATCTGTGAACATAACTAAGGGATATAACCATTTGTCTGCATTACAGGGAAAATGATGTGACTGGATGCTGAAGGGTAAAATCTCACAGCTGGTACTCTAGTTAGTCAGTAATTAAGAGAATAAAAAATTATTGCAGTCAGCTGGGCATGGTGGCTCACACCTGCAATCCCAGCACTTCAGGAGGCCAAGGTGGGCGGATCACGAGGTCAGGAGTTCGAGACCAGTGTGACCAACATGGTGAAATCCCGTCTCTACTGAAAATACAAAAATTAGCTGGGCGTGGTGGCGCATGCCTGTAATCCCAGCTACTAAGAAGGCTGAGGCAGGAGAATCGCTAGAATCCAGGAAGTGGAGGTTGCAGAGAGAGAGAGAAACTCCCGTCTCTACTAAAAATATAAAATCAGCCTGTCATGGTGGCCCATGCCTGTAATCCCAGCTACTTGGGAGGCTGAGGCAGGAGAATAGCTTGAACCCGGGAGGTGGAGATTGCGGTGAGCCGAGATCGTGCCATTGCACTCCAGACTGGGCAACAAGAGCAGAAACTCTGTCTCAAAAAAAAAAAAAAAAAAAAAAAAAGAAACCCCACCTCTGAAAACCTCAGTAGGTACACATAAACTGTCATCTCCATTTTAGAGCTTAATGAAGTTGACAGGTCTTAAATTAGGTCTTATTCAATTTGACTGAAAAAATTATTGCAGTCAAAACGGGGACTGGAAAGATGTCACACAGAAAACACCAAGGCCTAGGTAAAGAGTGGCAATTATTATATTTATGATGATACAGATTAAGCATCCCTGATCTGTAAATCTGAAATCCGACATGCTCCAAAACCTAAAACTTCTTTAGTGCTGACAAGATGTCATGTGGAGAAAATTCTATACCTAACTTCACATGAGAGGTTACAGTCAAGGCTTGATTTCATGCATAAAATTATTTAAAAATATTGTATAAAATTACCTTCAGTCTCTATATACAGGGTGGGTATATGAAACATAAATAAAGTTGTGTTTAGACTTGGGTCCCATCCTCAAAATATCTCATTATATACATGCAAATATTCCATAATCCAAAGAAAAATTCTGCAATCTGAAACACTTCCAATCTCAAGCATTTTGGATAAGGGATATTCAACCTGCAGTGTTACTGATGACATAAACTAAGCTGACGGGCATTTCTGAGGATAGGGAAGGGTTATTTAAAGGCCTCATACCTGCCAGGTACGGTGGCTCATGTCTGTAAGCCCAGCACTTTGGGAGGCCGAGGTGGGTGGATCACCTGAGGTCAGGAGTTCGAGACCAGCCCGGCCAACATGGTAAAACCTATTTGTACTAAAAATACAAAAAATTAACTGGGCATGGTGGTGCGCACCTGTAGTTCCAGCTACTTGGGAGGCTGAGGCAGGAGAATTGCTTGAACCTGGGAGGTGGAGGTTGCAGGGAGCCGAGATCAGGCCACTGCACTCCAGCCTGGGAGACAAAGCTAGACTCAGCAGAGGGAGAAGGGGAGAGGGGGAGAGGAGAAGAAGGACAGACAGGGGAGAGGGAGAGAGGGAGAGGAGGAGAGGGACAGGGGGAAGAGGAGGGGGAGAGGGAGAGAAAGAAAGAAAGAAAGAATAAAAAAAAAATGCCTCATACAGATCAAATACTGTATACTACTATTCAGAGTACAAGTACCCTATCATTCAAAATTACCTTTGCTGCTTTTATAAAAATACTTTCTTTGATCCAAGTGTTAAAGCTTCCTTTCACTGCAATGAAACTAGATCAAATTAAAACTCTGAGAGAAGGTTACGCCATTATTCGGAGACAATTACTGAAACAAACCCAAATCCACGACTTCCCCTAAGAGTGAACCATCCATCTTTTCTCTGATCATGTTTTGTCTTGCTGAGGTTGGCAGGCAGGAATCACAGCCACCAACACACCCAGATGAAAGGAATGTGCAATAACTGTTCTGTGGCAAATTGTGGAAAGTCATGTATTGCTTTAAGTACACTTTTAAAGTTCAGCAAAAGTGAGATAGTACAGTTTAACCATTAGACACAAAGTCTGAAATCAGACTACCTGGAATGAAGGCCTGGGATGTACTTTATCCCAGTGATATACTTCTTAGCAATGACATTGGGCAAGTTACTTAATGTCTCTGTGCTTCAGATCCCATCCATAAATTTGAGCTAACTGTATTATGCTTAATAAGATTGTGGTACGGAGTAAATGAGATACTCCACATAAAGCATGTACCACACAGTGGTTGGCATATACTAAATAAAAAATGCTCGGGACCTATGTTTTAAAACTCAGCAAATTTCAATCAGTTAAGCTCTGTATGTCCCTAACACTGAGTTTGGAGTGTTACATATATATTTTTGGAGACAGGGTCTCGCTCTGTCACCCAGGCTGGAGTACAGTGGTGCAATCATGGCTCACTGCAGCCTCGACCTCCCCAGTTCAAGTGATCCTCCCACCTCAGCCTATGAAGTAGCTGGGACAAGTGCACACCCCCTGGCTAATTTTTGTATGTATTTTTTGTAGAGATGGGGTTTCGCCATGTTGCTCAGGCTGGTGTCCAATTCCTGGGCTTAAGCAATCCGCCCACCTTGGCCTCCCAAAGTGCTAGGGTTATTGGCTTGAACCACTGTGCCTGACCTGTTATGATTTGGGGGGCTATTTTTTTTTTTAAACCTAACAAAATTTAACATTTTAATCATTTTAAGGTATACAATTCAGTGGCATTAAACACATTCACAGCCAGCCGCGGTGGCTCATGCCTGCAATCCCAGCACTTTGAGAGGCTGAGACGGGTGGATCACCTGAGGTCAGGAGTTCAAGACCAGCCTGCTTAATGTGGCGAAACCCTGTCTCTACTAAAAATACAAAAAATTAGCTGGGTGTTGTGGTGGGCACCTGTAATCCCAGCTACTTGGGAGGCTGAGGCAGAAGAATCGCTTGAACCCAGGAGGCGGAGGTTGCACTGAGTTGAGATCGCGCCACTGCACTCTAGCCTGGGCAACAAGGGCAAAACTCTGTCTCAAATAAATAAATAAATAAATAAAATACATTCACGACGTTGTTTAATCATCACCACTGTCCATTTCCAAAACTTTTCATCGTCCCAAAGAGAAAGTCAGTGCCCATAAAATACTAATTCTTCATTCCCCTTCACTCCAGCTCTGGAAACCTCTGTTCTACCTCCTGTCTCTATGAATTTGCCTAGTTTACGTACCTTATATAAGTGGAATCATAAAATATTTGTCCTTTTGTGTCTGGTTTCTTTCACTTAGCACAGTGTCTTCCAGGTTTATCTGTGCTGTGGCATCCATCCATCCATATGTAGCATGTATCAGATTAGCATTCCTTCTAAAATCTGAAATTTATTAATACGTACATACTACATCTTGTTTATCCATTCATCAGTTGACGAACACCTGGATTGTTTCTACCTTTTTTGCTACTGTGAATAATGCTGCTATGAACCTTAGTGTACAAGTATCTGCTTGGGTCCTTGCTCTCTATTCTTTTGGGTACATACCTAGAAGTTAATGGCTGGATTAAATGGTAATTCTATGTTTAACTGTTTTCCTACAGCTCTATTATTTTAACTCTATCTCAACCACTGTCTTGAGACTTTAATATCTGTGCTGTTTTTTTCCATCTCTAAAACAGAGATAATATTACTTCCCAAAGATTAACTGGTTTAAGTTTCTAAATCAATGACATCCTTATCTAAAATATGCTTTTGTATAAAAATATGAAATAATAGTACTCTTTCAGAGCAGTCTGAGCTAATTCCATCCCTTTGGACATAGTTCTTGCTACTGGAAGCCCTAAAATGAAAAGGGCTTGAGTGTCATAAGTAAAACGGCAGAACGCGCAGTTTCAAACTCTGAGGCCTTCACAGAAATATTAAATAAAAAAAAACCAACAACAACATCCAGAACTGTAAGAAGTAACTTTCTTAGAACTCTGGAAAACAAAGGTATACCCGAACAAGACAGTGACCACCGAATCAAGAGAAAGGCAACATCAAAAGAGTAGCAAAGCTTTGGGTGTTTTTACTTGCCCTTACCTCACCCCTTTCCCCGGCTCAACAGCAGCCCTCATTCCCAGTGTGGAACTCCCGTACTTGCTTTTGAAGGGAGCAGAGTAGATCTTACTTGCAAATCACTGTTTGCTCTAATCTGCCTAGGGCTACCTAAAGACTGAAACAAGGCACTCACCTCTCTGTTGCAAAAGTCAGAACACATTCAGAGCACAAAAGCAGCAGGTGTTGCTGGAAAATACTGTCAGGTGATCAAAAACCCACAGCCAAGGTGGGGGCAAAAAAATTATGGTTGAGACATAAACTAGACAATCTAAAGCCAGGGGACAAAAGTCAGGAAGATTGCTTCCTTGGGAAATCAGGGCATTCAGAAATGTTTGTGTGGCCGGGCGCGGTGGCTCCAGCCTGTAATCCCAGCACTTTGGGAGGCCGAGACGGGCGGATCACAAGGTCAGGAGATCGAGACCATCCTGGCGAACCCGGTGAAACCCCATCTCTACTAAAAAATACAAAAAACTAGCCGGGCGAGGTGGCCGGCGCCTGTAGTCCCAGCTACTCGGGAGGCTGAGGCAGGAGAATGGCGTGAACCCGGGAGGTGGAGCTTGCAGTCAGCTGAGATCCGGCCACTGCACTCCAGCCTGGGTGACAGAGCGAGACCCCGTCTCAAACAAAAAACAAAACAAAACAAAACAGAAATGTTTGTGTATACTGTAGAATTCAGAAAGCGACACGCGACAGCTCAGGACATGACACGTGCTTAGAAAGAGCCAGAGAAGACCCATAAACTTCGTGCAAGCAGAAGTGAGGGCTGGGGCAGAGTTATAAACGACCTGGCGAGGTGTTAAAGGAGTACCCGAGCACAGAGCCGATCTGAGAGACTGGAAAAGAAACACAAGCTAAGGCTTCAGCAATCAAGAACTGCCAACCCTGAGTAAAGGGGAGACCCTGATTTCCAGAGTTACCACATTATAATACATCAATGTCCGGTTTAGCAATACGTGGACAGAAAACATTTCGGAAGAAGCACAGACATTGAATTTCCTGGGCAAAGGATTTAAATTAACTGTCTTAAAAGAAACCATAGATGAAGAACTAAAGGAAATCAGGAAGACAATGTAGGAAAAAATGAGAATATTAATAAAGAAACAGAAAATAAAAAAAAAGAATGGGGAGCTCTTTTTTTTTTTTTTTTGAGATGGAATCTCACTCTGTCGCCCAGGCTGGAGTGCAGTGGCATGATCTCAGCTCACTGCAACCTCCACCTCCCGGGTTCAAGCAATTCTTTGCCTCAGCCTCCCAAGTAGCTGGGATTATGGGTGCTTGCTACCACGCCTGCCTAATTTTTTGTATTTTTAGTAGAGACGGGGTTTTACCACCTTGACCAGGCCAGTCTTGAACTCCTGACCTCATGATCCACCCGCCTCGGCCTCCCAAGTGCTGGGCTTACAGGCCTGAGCCACTGCACCCGGCTGGGAGTTATTGTTTAACGGCACAGAGATTCTGTTTGGGGAGATAAAAGTTTTAGAAATAGATACAAATGATGGTTGTATAACATTATGAATGTAATTAATGCCACTGAACTATAGAGTGAAATGGTTAAAATGGCAAATTTATGTACAGAAAAAAATGCCTTCAGTTCTGTGATTTCACGTTATAAGTCTTTGAGTCATTGTACAACCGAATTCCTCAAACCGCCTTACCCATTCATGCTGATGCATATCTTGGGCATAATTTTGGAAGGCAGATCAGAAATAATTTTTTTTTTTTGAGACGGAGTCTCGCTCTGTCGCCCGGGCTGGAGTGCAGTGGCCGGATCTCAGCTCACTGCAAGCTCCGCCTCCCGGGTTCACGCCATTCTCCTGCCTCAGCCTCCCGAGTAGCTGGGACTACAGGCGCCCACCACCTCGCCCGGCTAGTTTTTTGTATTTTTTAGTAGAGACGGGGTTTCACGGTGTTAGCCAGGATGGTCTCGATCTCCTGACCTCGTGATCCGCCCGTCTCGGCCTCCCAAAGTGCCGGGATTACAGGCTTGAGCCACCGCGCCCGGCCCAGAAATAAATTTTCACACACGGTTGATGTAGTTCCTGTGCGAGAATCTCTCTGCCCCGCTCCCTTTTTCTGACACGTTTCATCCTCTGAGGTTAGGATCAATGCCATGAAAATGGAAAGGAGAGTGAAGGACAATGATCGCCTTTTTTTTGGCAGGGCGGGGGACAGAGTTTCGTTTTTGTTGCCCAGGCTGGAGTGCAATGGCATGATCTCGGCTCACTGCAGCCTCTGCCTCCCAGGTTCAAGTGATTCTCCTGCTTCAGCCTACCAAGTAGCTGGGATTACAGGTGACCACCACCATGCCCATATAATTTTTTGTAGTTTTAGTAGAGACGGGGTTTCGCCATGTTGGTCAGGCTGGTCTCAAACCCCTGGCCTCAGGTGATCCGCCTGCCTCGGCCTCCCAAAGTGCTGGCATTAAAGGCGTGAGCCACTATTCCCGGCCAGTGCTCACCTTTTAAATACTTCCACTCACTGGCTAACCATACCGAAGCAGCAAACAGGAAACATCCCTTCCTTTTTCTCAACACTAGACACAGGTATTATGACTGCAATAAATCTGGAATTAGTCAACTTCCTTCTGACCTGACCTCGGGCCAAAAGAATGTATTATGTACTTATGACATAATTACCACGTGCTCCATGTGCCACGTTCCCTCCCACGCCCCTGGGCTGCATCCTCTGCCTTCAGAGGGAGTGAGGCAGGACTTCAGTTAAGAGCTTAGGCTGGAGTCCAGCCGCCCTGTTAACCTAAAGTAAGCGACGACCTGACTCACTCAACCTGTCTTCTCATAAACTAATGGCAAAGGATTAAATAAGGTGACATACAAAGTACAGCCAGAATTTACTAGGCACACAACGTGGCAGCACTATTCTCGCACCTGAGTGTTGACTAAGTGGTTTCAATGTCAATACAGGGATGGGAAGACAGGAACAGCCACTGGACTTGACTTCAGGTGGCAGTCTTAAAATGAACTTCAAGAAACTCCAGTGGAATTTGACAAACGCATGCCAACAAGAGGCTGTTAAGGCCCAAGGCTCCCCATCCCTTAGTGCTTAGGTTGTAACAGCAGGGAAAACCCATGGGCTCTGTCTATCACAGCATTTACAGTGATTCCACCACTTCCTAGAGCTTGCTTCAGGCTTTCTAATCAAGGCACAATTAGTACCCATAAATATTTCTGGGATTTAGAATCTAAATTACGTAGAACATGTCAATTAGCACCAATGTTTGGATTCTCTATTTTTCCTCTCAGAAGTTTGATTAGACATTTTATGTTTTTATGAAAAACGAAAAATATGTAAGACATTAACCCAAGCATGCAATTTGTTATGCTAATTCTTAAACCTCTTCTTTTCTTAAAAAATGTTAAAGACAGAGTCTCTGTTGCCCAAGTTACAGCAGAGTGTCAGGATCATACAAACTCCAACTCCTTGGGTCTAGTGATGATGCTGCTACCTCAGCCTCTTGAGTAACTGGGACCTCCACCATGCCCAGCTAATAAAAAAAAAATTTCTTTTTCTGTAGAGACAGGTTCTCCATGTTGTCCAGGCTGGGTTTTATTTGTTTTGTTTTGTTCTGTTCTGTTTGTTGTTGTTTTGTTTTCTGAGACGGAGTCTTGCTCTGTTGCCAGGCTGGAGTGCAGTGGCGCAATCTCAGCTCACTGCAACCTCCGCCTCCCCGGTTCAGGGGATTCTCCTGCCTCAGCCTCCTGGGTAGCTGGGATTACAGGCGCCCGCCACCACACCCAGCTAAGTTTTGTATTTTTAGTAGAGACGGGGTTTCACCATCTTGGCCAGGATGGTCTCAATCTTTTGACCTCATGATCCCCCTCCGCTGCCTCCCAAAGTGCTGGGATTATGAGCTTTGAAAGATTCTCCCCGGGGCCTGAAAGCATGGGGGGATGAATAACTCCTCCCTTCTCAGGCCCAGTCCCAAGGTACAAGGCCACTTGCACCAGCAGCGTGCGACAGTGAGACAGCAGAAGCAGGAGGAGGGCTGGCCGGAAGACACCTACCCCTGAGGATGGAGAGAGAGGCCATCCGGGTACCACACAGCAGTTACATCACACAGGGACACTTCCTGTTTACAGGAGACTGTAAAACCCCTGGCCCGTCCTCACGTGGGGCTGACGCCATTTTAGGCCTCAGCCCGTCTGCACCCAGGGGCTCATTAAAACAGCATGTTGCTCCACACGGCCTTGTGTTGTCTGTTGGTGCCCTCCCGGGGTTAACTCCCCTGAAAATCAGAAAATCACCCGTGGTACATCCATCCCTCTATATAAAAACTACAAGCAGACGTATCCCTTCCCAAGCCAGGAAAAAACTTGTCTGTAGATCTAGGAAAGCATTTCTGGCTCACCACGAACGTGTCCAATCGCTGGGTGTGCGGGGGAGCTCGTACGAGTGAACAGTGGCCGTGGCACGGCACAGACATCCCCCTTAATTACTAGTATTTCAAAACCCCAGCCTCACTTTCACTCCTCAGGAACGCCCGCAGTCCTGGACACCTACCAACCCAGTAAGAGGGAGGGCGAGAACATCCCACAAGTGGACTGATAAAACCCATCGCGCCCTAGGCGAAACCCCTGTCACCAAACCCTAACAGTCAACACCTCCACAGCTGAGTGGTGGCAAAGGTTACCCCCCCGGAGCCTGGTCTCCTTCTAACTTAAGCTACTTCAATTGTGTCTTGTTAACAAAGGCCTGGAACTGTACAAACACCACTAACCCTTCGGCCGCACACCCCCGCCTAAGTGCACTATGCCACAATACCATGAACACCAGCCTACGATGGACCCGCCCTGATGGATTCTTTGGATATGTGGAATCCAGGCTTACTCATGGCTACCTTATCACTGGCAAGGTACTTGCTGCCTAGCCACAATTAAACCCAGATTCCTTTTACTTCCAAAGCAGGCGGGCAACACCCTCAGAGTCCCTGTGTATGATAACCAGAGAAAAACAGTCCTTAAAGGTAGGAGGAAGCCAAAGATGGCAAGAGGACGAGTGGCCTCCGCAACGAATCATCCAATATTACAGTCCTGCCACCTGGGCGGAGGCTGGTTCACAGGGTCATCCCATATACACGCTAAATAGAATAATCAGACCACAGGCTGCTCTAGAGACCATCACCAACCAAACCGCCTCAGCCCTGGAAATGCTCGCGCAACAACAAAACCAAATGCGTGCCGCAATTTATCAACACAGGCTGGCACTAGACACTTACTAGCAGAAGAGGGTGGGGTCTGTGGTGAGTTTAGTATCTCCAATTGCTGTCTTAACATAGACAATGACGAAAAAGTGGTTCTAGAAATCGCCTCAAACACCGGAAAAGTAGCCCATGGACCAGTCCAAACCTGGAAGAGATGGGACCCGGAAAACCTTCTAGGGGGTGGTTCTCTAATTTAGGAGAATGTAAAACGCTGGTAGGGACGGACATCTTCACCACTGGGGTCCTCCTGTTTCTCCCGTGTTATCCCAGTGATAAAGCCATTAAAACTCTTGTTGAAACCACAGTAAACCACCAGACCATCCAGACGATGCTCCTGCTACAACGGCACGGTGGATGCCAACTTGTCTCTCAAGAATCCCCAAAATTAAGTTTTCTCTTTTGTTTCCAAGGTGCCCACGCCACCCCCTATGTTATGCCTGAAGTAGTTATTGAGAAAGTCGTCCCTCTTCTCCCTTCTATAGAAGACAAACACACAGGAATGAAAGATTCTCCCCGGGGCCGGAAAGCTTGGGGGGATGAGTAACTCCTCCCTTCTCAGGCCCCGTCCCAAGGGACAAGGCCACTTGCGCCAGCAGCGTGCGTCAGTGAGACAGCGGAAGCAGGAAGACGGCTGGCCGGAAGACACCTATCCCTGTGGATGGAGAGAGGCCATCCGGGTACCACATAGCAGTTACATCAGACACGGACACTTCCTGTTTACAGGAGACTGTAAAACCCCGGCCCGTCCTCCTCACCTGGGGCTGACGCCATTTTAGGCCTCAGCCCGTCTGCACCCAGGTGCTCATTAAAACTGCGTGTTGCTCCGCAGGGCCTTGGGCCCTCTTCTAGTGAGCTCCGGGGTTCCAGCCGATGTTAGAGCCTTGCAGGCATGAGCCACCGCACCCGGCCCAGGCTGTTCTTTAACTCATGGACTCAAGCCACTCTTTATTTTGGCCTCCCAAAATGCTGGTGTGAGTCACCATGCCTAGCCAAATCCTTAAAACTACTTATCCAGGTCCACAAACAACTCAAGCACCATATTTGGATTTTTCAAATCTGATTAAATACATTGTTTATCCATTGAAAGTACACTGACTTTTGCTAACATCAAAATGGTTAAATTTTACCGTATTTTCCCTGTTCATTCCAAGCACACTGAATTCATCAACTATCAAATAGAAAATATTCCTTGGTTCTCTATAATAAAAAAATTCTCAAAATTTACATGACCTTATAAGAGAGCACATGATTTTCTTACTAGAAGTATATGATTTTCCTGTATGCCTGAAAATACACATATTTTGTTTCTCTAACAAACATAAAGGCACGTATTTAAATTCAAAACAAAAATAATGGTCCGGGCGCGGTGGCTCACACCTGTAATCCCAGCACTTTGGAAGGCCGAGGCGGGCGGATCACGAGGTCAGGAGTCCGAGACCAACCTGGCCAATATGGTAAAACCCCGTCTCTACTAAAAATACAAAAAATTAGCCAGGCGTGGTGGTGCATGCCCGTAATCCCAGCTACTCAGGAGGCTGAGGCAAGAGAATCACTTGAACCCAGGAGGCGGAGGTTGCAGTGAGCGGAGATCGTGTTGTTGCACTCCAGTCTGGGCAACAGAGCAAGAGTCCATCTCAAAATAATAATAATAATAATAATAATAAAAAATATATGTTTGTGGGAGAAGGGGGAAAGTCTAATAGCCAAAGCAAACCAAACAGTGAAATTTTCCTTAAAAGCCCCCTCCTTTAATATTCTGTAATTCTCTAAAAGCTACTGACATCAGAGATTCTCTTTGCAATTAATGAAATCATGTAAGAACGGAAGCATTAGAAGCCCAGGGGTTAACTCTGAACTTTCAACAGGTCAAAAGAAAGGCACAGAGAAACACATTTAATGGCATTTTATTATAGTTTATAGAAAATTGTTACATCAATTTCCATTACACTAGTAATTTTTAAATTTTGTGGAGACAAAATAACTATACTACTTCTGCATATCACCAAACCAACTACCACCAAGCCCTGCCTTTATTTTTTATTTTTTTTTGAGATGGAGTCTTGCTTCTTGGCCCAGGCTGGAGTGCAATGGCGTGATCTCAGCTCACTGCAACCTCTGCCTCCCAGGTTCAAGCAATTCTCCTGCCTCAGCCTCTCCAGTAGCCGGGCAGGGTGGCTCACGCCTATAATGGTACAGGCACGCGCCACCATCCTCAGCTAATTTTTGTGTTTTCAGTAGACATGGGGTTTCACCACATTTCCAGGCTGGTCTTGAACTCCTAACCTCAAGTGATCCACCTGCCTAGGCCTCCCAAAGTGCTGGGATTACAGTGTGAGCCACCGCGCCCGGCCTTTTTTTCTTTTAACAGCTTTACTGAGATATAATTCTCATAATACATAATTCAGGGGCTTTACTTTAGTATGTTGTGTTGCACGACCAACACCATGTTACATTTTGGAACGTTTATTACCCGAAAGAGAAATCTCACATTCTTCAGCTGTCACCCTGCCCCCTACCGCCTCCCTAGCTCTATGCAGCCAACTAATCTACTTCCTGTCCGTGTAGATTTGACGGTTCTGGACATTTCACACATACAGCTTCTTTCACGTAGCACCTTTTCAACATTCATCTGTGTTATAGCATGTATTAGGATTTCATTCATTTTCATTGCCAAATAGTGCTCTATTGCATGCATATAACCTCTACCTGCTTTTCACTTGTGTGACATTTTCAAATGTTCACTTGTGTGCCTTTTACAAATTAAGAGGCAGGTGCATACAACTTCGTTTAAAAAAACAAGACAACAAAAAATCTCTTAATCAATTGTAGTTCTGACCCTATCAGTGATGCCTAGAAACTATTATTTTAAACAAATGAAGATAAAACAGTCACTCTTTGTAGGGATCGTGATCCACTAAAAACAAAAAGAGTAAATAGAAAAACAAAAGGTGACTATTTAAAAAACTATTGCCGGGCACGGTGGCTCAAGCCTGTAATCCCAGCACTTTGGGAGGCCGAGACGGGCGGATCACAAGGTCAGGAGATCGAGACCATCCTGGCTAACCCGGTGAAACCCCGTCTCTACTAAAAAATACAAAAAACTAGCCGGGCGAAGTGGCGGGCGCCTGTAGTCCCAGCTACTCGGGAGGCTGAGGCAGGAGAATGGCATGAACCCAGGAGGCGGAGCTTGCAGTGAGCTGAGATCCGGCCACTGCACTCCAGCCTGGGTGACAGAGCAAGACCCCGTCTCAAAAAAAAAAAAAATAAAAATAAAATAAAAATAAAAATAAAAAAATAAAAAACTATTAAACATTGGAAAGTTTGACTTTCACAGTAAAGAACTGAGAAGCCAAGAGTCAGTAAACTCCCACCTAAGGTTACGATTCCATTAAGCTTCCACTAATCTGAGTCCTATAAAATAAATTTAAAAAAATATTTTAAAATATAGCCTATAAAATATTCTTTATCTAAAAACTTTTACAAAGTCTTCATTTGTCTAGGTTAATATGTATGTCACTGCATAAATACATGCATCTGGAGGTAAATTTCTTAATTTTAATTTCTTAATTTTTCTGCACATAAAATATCACATTACTTAAAAAATACCTAACTCATTACTGAGACTTAGAGAATGCTGTTTTTTTGGACAGAATTTGAAAGGTCTGATTGATTGTAATTCTCTTCTTTTTTACCTTTTCTCTGCATAGATGTTGCATTTTAACAGCATGACTAAAATGATTTAAAAAAACAGACAAAAAGAAAACTAACTGGGCTGTCTGTACCATCATATATCCTGGGTTCCACCCGCAATCTCAGGAAAGGTGTTCAGAGGAAAAAAGGAACTGTGAATAGAATTGCCATTACATTCTCACGGGGCTCTTGCCACAATCTGAGGCATCGACTTTCTCCTGGCAGACTGCAGCAGACCTCCTTTAAGATGGGCCCCCGTGATCCCTGCCTCTTGGTATTCGTGCCCTTGTACAACCCCCTACTGTAAGCACAAGTTGGACCCAGTAACCTGCTTTTAATGAAAGGAATATGCAGAAGTGATGGAATATCACTTCCAAAATTAGGTCATTAAAAAGGTATGACTCCCAGGTTGAGTGCTCTCTCTCTGACTGCTAGCCCTGGAGGAAGCCAGCTATCATGGTGTAAGGCAGCCCTGTGGAGTAGGCCACATGGCAGGGGTCTGAGGCCTGCCAAGAACCATGTGACCTTGGAAGCAGATTATCCAACCTCTATCAAACCTTGAGATGACTATAGCCCTGGCCAACCCTTGACTGCAACCTCATAAGAGATTTAAGTGAGAAGCGCCAAGCTAAGCCACACAGATTCTGACCTACAAAAACCATGAGATGATACATGCTTGCTGCTTTCAGCTGCTGAGTTTTGTTATGCTACAAGAGAAAGCTAATATGCAGACCATGCATAATTCTTTGATTTTCTGCTTTTTTAGTATATTCTGTTGTTCCCTTCTCTGACGTTTGTACTTTCCCAACACTCCTGGAAACGGTGCAGTCTATTGGAAAGAGCTAGATAACAGCAGGGAATGCATTTCTATCCTTCTAACCATCAGTTTAGGGTCCTCTTATAAGTAGGTGGTATGTTACTCCCAACTCTCAACCCTTAACTAGGCTTTCCACTAAAGGGTTTTCTCTCATTAGCATTCAGAATACCCAAGAGGTAATACTTCAAAACCCATCTCCTCCCATCTTCCAAACTGCTCTCTCCATTCCATTCCACACACAGTGAACATGCGTCAGTTCTAGAAGCAAGCAGACTATACACCCTTGCAATAATTGTATTAAACTTATTATTTTATTTTGTTTTTGAGATGGAGTTTCGCTCTTGCTCAGGCTGGAGTGCAATGGCATGATCTCGGCTCACTGCAACCTCCGACTCCCAGGTTGAAGCGATTCTCCCGCCTCAGCCTCCTGAGTAGCTGGGATTACAGGCATGTGCCACCACGCCCGGCTAATTTTCTATTTTTAGTAGAGACGGGGTTTCTCCATGTTGGTCAGGCTGGTCTCGAACTCCTGACCTCAGGTGATTTACCCACCTCAGCCTCCCAAAGTGCTGGGATTCCAGGCGTGAGCCACTGTGCCAGGTCGTTAATTTAATACCTGCCTTCCCACTGGACTCCACCAGGGGTCTGGGAGGGGAAGCGCAGATCTGCTTTGTCCTTACTGTATTCCTAATGCTTGGCAAATATTTCCACAATAGAAAAAATCAGTAACAGTTGGTGGCTCATTATCATTTTTACCCCACCAACAGAACCTCATTGTTTTGTATGTTTTTTAATTTTTTGAGACAGAGTCTCATTCTGTCACAGGGTGGAGTGTAGTGGCGTGATCACGGCTCACTACGGCCTTGACCTCCCAGGCTCAAGTGATTCTCCTGCCTCAGTCTCCTGAGTAGCTGGGACTACAGATGTATGCCACCATGCTGGCTAATTTTTTTATTTTTTGTAAAGACCAGGTCCCACTGTGTTACCCAGGCTGGTCATGAACTCCTTGACTCAAGCAGCCCTCCTGCCTTGGCCTCCCAAAGTGCTGGGATTACAGATGTGAGCCACCATGGCTGGCGTCTCATTGTTTAGGGGGAGAAGTAGGACTCAGCTGAAAACACGGCGTCCTGCGCGCGCGCGCGCACACACACACACACACACATTCTAGCTTATTAGGAGCCTGAGATTCACATCCTAATTCGAATTCTCTCTCCTGCAAAAATGAACAATGTATTCTCTCAGTTAAACCTTTAACTTCCTCATACAATAGAATCTAAGAGGTTAGAGTAGGTCACTTTTAAGGCCCTCTCTAGCAGCTCTCCCAAGTCTGCATCTCTAGCCACCATCACAGGCCTGACTCTAGGCCAGAAGCTTGTTTAACATGTCTACTTAGACGTCGAGGAGACCCCAGATACCTGATCCAAAAGCACAACACTGTCTTCTACTCTCTTCTCTCCAAACTTGCTCTTTCTCTCCCTGTATTCCTATGCTCAATAAATCAATAAATGGCATCATCAAGCATCCTGGTGCTTAAACCAGATAACTGGGAATTAGATTATCCTGGACTCTTTTTTTCATATCTAATTAATGATCCAGTCCTGTTAATTCCACCTCCTTAGTAACTCTGAATTCACTGACTTCTCTCCAGCCATACAGCTACTCGTTAGAGATCACCAGCATCTCTTGCAGAGATTATTGTAAAAGCCCCTTAACTGTGTATTGTTTCTAATCTCGCACTGCTCCAACCAATTCTCCACACTGCAGACCGAGGAATCTTCTAAAAAATGCAATTCATAGCATGTCATTCCCTTATTCAAACCTGTTGTTAACGCCCAAACTGGTAATGTTAAAAACCATTTATAAGCTGGACTTTGCTAATCTTCTAAGCCTCCATCTCTTTATCGCTCTACTCTTTTTTTTTTTTGAGACAGAGTCTCGCTCTGCCGCCCAGGCTGGAGTGCAGTGGCCGGATCTCAGCTCACTGCAAGCTCCGCCTCCCGGGTTCACGCCATTCTCCTGCCTCAGCCTCCCGAGTAGCTGGGACTACAGGCGCCCGCCACCTCGCCCGGCTAGTTTTTTGTATTTTTTAGTAGAGACGGGGTTTCACCGCGTTAGCCAGGCTGGTCTCGATCTCCTGACCTCGTGATCCGCCCGTCTCGGCCTCCCAAAGTGCTGGGATTACAGGCTTGAGCCACCGCGCCCGGCCTCGAGGATGTTTTTGAGCCATGGTTACGCCACTGTACTCCAGCCTAGGTGACAGAATAAAACCCTGTCTTAAATAAATAAGTAAATAAATATCATCTTGTGACACACATAAACACAACTACCACCATTTAGAAGAACCTATTTTATGCTGGGTGCTTTATAAAGAGGTTTACATACAGAGTGGTTCATTATAAGGACAATCCTGCAAGATATGTAGGATCAGCCTTCCTTACAGATGAGAAAAAGAGGTTCAGGGAAATGAGTTCCTTTTCTAAGATCATACAGGTAAAAACAGGCAGAACCAAGACTCAAGTAACCAAGATTCAAATCCAAAGTCTTTGTTCTCACGACACCAGCCTGACTGCAGGCTTTCTAAGGCTCTAAGATCCTTCCTAAGGTTCTAGCCTCCTTGTCATCCTTCAGCTGGCCACACTGTGAAGGCCTCCAGAGAAACAAGTCAGGGCACTGACAGTGTCAGGTCAACTGAGAAAGGTCTTCCCTTCCCAGTTTCCATGTGCTGCCTATTTCTGGCTTCCCGCCATTTGCTGAACTGTTTTGTCAAATGCTTCGATACTATGGTGACTGGTACTGAGTAAACATCTAACGTTGTTATGACAACCATAAAACACATAATCTAAACTTGTCTCATGCAAATATATAACATTTACGGGACAGTGGTTGCCAGGGGTTGGGGAAGGGAAGAATGAGGAGTGACTGCTAATGGGTACATGATTTCTTCCTGGAGGATCAAATGTTCTGGAATTAGATTGTACAATTTTGTGAATATACTAAAACCACTACATTTACCCTTTAAAAAGGTGCAGTTTATGTATATGAATTACAATTTTTTTAAAACTACATGGAGACAATCAAATAGATATTAACAAGTGTTGGTGAAGATGTAGAGAAACTGTAACCCTCATACAGTGCTGGCAGGACTGTAAAATGGTGCAGTTGCTTTGGAAAACTGTTTGGCATAAAGTGACCATATGATCCAGCAATTCTACTCCTAGAAATATATAACGAAGGGAAATGGAAACATATGTCTCTATGAAAACTTGTATGCCAGCGTTCACAGGAGAACAGTCAAAAACGGAAACAACCCAAACATCCCTCAGCTGATGTCTAAATGAAATACGGTCTATCCATGCAACAGAATGTTCCTTGACCACAAGAAGGAACAAAGTCCTGATACATGCTACAAAATGGGTCAACCATGAAAACATGTAAGTGAAAGAAGCCAGTCAAAGGCCATCTATTGCATGATTCCACCGATATGCAATGTTCAGAATAGACAAATCTATAGAAAAAGGAAGTAGATTAATGGTTGCCTCGGGTTGGGATGTCTAAGTGGAAGTAAGAAGTGGGTGTTAATATGTAACGGCTCCTTTGTGTGGTAAAAAACACATACGAAAATTGACTACTGATGGTTACACATCCCTGTGAGTAGACCAAAAATCAGTGAATTGCATATTTTAAGTAGCTGAATTGTATGTAAATGAATTACATCTTAATAAAGCTGTTAAAAAAAACCAAACATTAATTTCCATTGTTTTTCTCCCCCAGGTAAGAAGTAATGTGAAAAATAGTAATAAATAAATAATGGCCATTAGTTTTTAGGATAATATTTACCTAAAGCTTTGCCATTTTAACTACAGTGAAAAATTTTTTCTTTTTCTTTTTTGAGACAGGATCTCCCTCTGTCTCCCAAGCTGGGGTGCAGTGTTGCTGTGATCCTCCCACCTCAGCCTCCCAAGTAGCTGGGACTACAGGTGCATGCCTCCATGCCTAGCTAATTATTTTACTTTTTGTAGAGATGAGGGCTCCCTGTGTTGCCCAGGCTGGTCGCAAACTCCTTGGCTCAAGCAGTCCTCCTGCAGTGGCTTCTGAAAGTGCTACGATTACAGGCATGAGCCAACGCGCCCGCCCGACAGTGAAAACTTGTTGTAATGCAGCTTGAAATCGTGCTTCATTAACCATATCAAGGGGATTCAATTCTCTTAAGGAAAAAAAAAAGCTCATTATATAATGACAAGTGGACTTCCCCGAGGCTAAGATCAAGGTTTTCGCCACTGACACAAATACTGCCTCCAGCAAACCCATAAATAGTGACATGTCTCCTAATAGTAACACGACTTTCAGTAACAAGACTCCTGCACTATCATTTTTTTTCCAGTACTAGCCTTTGGACAGTAGTAACTGAAAAATTACTACAAATTAAACTAGGTAAGGGAGCATAAGAGTGAATAAATTTACTTTATTTTACATTTTCTATTTTTTTGTCTTTTCTTTATTTTTATATTTTATATTTTCTAAAAAGTATTACAAGAGCACCTACCTACAAAAAACTGCATTTCCGGTTTGCAACTGAATGTCATGTTTTACATGTCATTTCACATTTGAGAAGCTATTCAATTATTAGAAAAGTACTCGTCTGAAAATTTTGAAACTTTATTTACTTAGGATCTAAGAATTTAACCGAAAAAACAGAGTAAACACGTCCTTGTCTAAACTCCTATGTGTAGACTCTTTGCATTATTTTTGACATGGAGGATGGAAGCAAGATGGGAAACAAATTTAGGGGCTTTTGCAGTACTCTAGCTGAAGATGATGCTGAACTGTGGCAGTGAAGATGGAGAGAAATAGACTGACTAGAGAAGTCACAGGGAGACAACACGACTTAGACCGGGTGACGGATACGTACTAAGAGAGGACAGGCTGAAGCGAGTTCTTAGGATGGGGTCTTAGCAACTAAACTCTGAGGGAAGCTTTCCAGGCAATACTAAAGCTTCTTCCCATTCTAGGTCTCTTCCACATCTAGAAAGGATTAATTCCACACCCAAAATAATCCTATTCAGTTTCAAATTAAGGGCCCCCCATCTCAAACACCCATGCCCTGCTAACTCACCCCAGGACACTCAGTTCTGCCTGGTCCACGGCCAGCCCGGGCAGACAGGAGTCTCCTTTCTTTTAATTTATCAACAAAACTTAAAAGACAAACAAAAATGTATCTCTCAAACATAAAAACCCTATAGATGCACTAGAGGCGAATCACCAAATTTTATTCAAGGATAGAGTATACCACCTCTACTATGAAATCTAAGAAACTCACAGCTTAAAAAGGAATTTCATAGATTTAGGTAGATGAACATCATCATTATACAGATGAAAACAACGAAGTAGAGACTGCTTCAGTCTCACCAAGTGACCTAAAATCGTAAGATTTGTACGTGGGTTTTATAACTTCTGATTCTGTCTTCTTACTCTTTTGAGACAAGGTCTGGTGCTGTCGCCTAGACTGGAGTGCAGTGGCAGGATCTTGGCTCACTGCAACCTCCACCTCTCAGGCTCAAACCATTCTCTCACCTCAGCCTGCTGAGTAGCTGGGACTACAGGTGCATGCCACCAGGCCTAGCTAATTTTTGTATTTTTTTAGAGATGGGGTTTCGCCATGTTGGCCAGGCTGGTCACTCCTGCAAGTGATCTGCCCTGTCAGCCTCCTAAAGTGCTGGGATTACAGGTGTGAGCCACCAGGTCTGGCCTTTCTCACTCTCTTAAACTCACTTTATATAAGATATAGAAAATAATGTTTAAAGTAAGCTGTATAAAGACTATCCCTAGATTTTATAAATCATATGTTTCAAATGCATTAGCGGATAGTGATTCACAGTATTATAAACACTAAATAACTTTAAATTATAAGCTAGGCCCAGTGGTGTACACCTGTAGTCCCAGGTATTCAAGAAGCTGAGATTAAAGGATCACTTGAGCCCAGGAGTTTGAAACTAACCTGGGCAAGGTAGCATGATCCTGTCTCTAAAATAAAAAAAATAATAATATAATCACACCTAAGGAAAGTGGAATAAAGGTCATGGAAGGGAGGAGTAAAAGGACTCATAATCTTAAAGCTATGACTGACTCATAGATATGCAACTAAGCATCAGTTCTTACATCATAAGATGCCTATAATCCCAACACTTTGGGAGGCCTAGGCAGGAGGATTGCTTGAGGCCAGGAATTTAAGATCAGCTTGGGCAACAGTGAGAGATCCTTTATCTACAGAAATAAAAATAAAAGAAAAATTAGTCAGGCATGGTAGCACACGCCTGTTGTCCCAGCTACCAGAGGCTGCAGTGGGAGACTCTCTTGTGCCTGGGAGGTCAAGGCTGCAGAGAGCCACGGTCATGCCACTGCACTTCAGCTTGGGTGACAGAGTGAAACGCTGTCTTGAAAATAAAATCACAAAATCAGATTGAGAGGCCTGGTGAATTTGCCCTTAAATGATAGTTATAGAATGATTTATATATACATAGTACTATAAATATCCTCTGCTTATTAGATCTTTTAAGAAATGCTTTCGCAGGGCGTGGTGGCTCACGCCTTTAATCCCAGCACTTTAGGAGGCAGAGGCGGGCGGATCACCAGGTCAGGAGTTTGAGACCAGCCTGGCCAACATGATGAAACCCCGTCTCTATTAAAAATACAAAAAAAATAAGCGGGGCGTGGTGGTGCACGCCTGCAATCCCAGCTACTCAAGAGGTTGAGGCAGGATAATCATCCGAGGCAGGATAATTGCTTGAATCCGGGAGGCGGAGGTTGCAGTGAGCCGAGATCACGCCACTGCACTCCATACTGGGTGACAGAGCGTGGCTCGTCTCAAAAAAAAAAAAAAAAAGCTTTCATATCCCTGGTTACAAATTATTTTAAGTCTCCTAGGAAAAGGATACAGGGACATGAAAAGCCAAATTATGAGTTACATTAACCAGAAAGCCAGATTATGAATTATATTAAAAAGTTTTCAAATTACCTTATAGAATAAATATGGATTAATTTGTAGAAACTGAAAAGTTTTGTATTTTACTTCAAATTTTAAAAATACAAAAAAAAAAAACCAATATAGACAGATATATTTTTAATTACCCAAAGAAGAGAACAGAAGATGAAGAGGCATTCCACTTAGTTCACTAGAGTCTGATGTAAAATCTGTTGGCTTGCGTAAAGTGATACTACACTAAGGAATCCAGTCTAGGGCATACCAAAACTTTCTAGGCTCACGTGTTTCTGATCAAAAATAACCAGAGGCTGCCTTTTCCCAAGGGGGCCCTGTGATTCAGGCCAAAAATTCCATAGCTCTAAACTTCAACTGCCAAACTGCATACACAAATGAGAAATACTCTGAATTACTTTTTAACCAAAGTGATACAGATAATTAGAATCAGATGTCTTATTCAACACTACATATTAAATTGTATATTAATATATGTTCATGTACTTTATTTACCTGCTGAATGAGATGGAAAGATCTATGAAGAGGTCATACTAGCATCTAAACTCACAGGTTGGAGGTCAAAGCCACAGGAATGACAGAAGGCAATTTTTAAAGTTGATATTGGTAGAAAATGGTCTAACTTATAAAGGAGGGAGACTGCATATATTTAAAGTACCTAATGTGAAAACATATACAAAGGATGTCAATTTCAGCACCTTTTTTTTTTTTTTTTTGAGACGAAGTCTCACTCTATAGCCAGGCTGGAGTGCAGTGGTGCGATCTCGGCTCACCGCAACCTCTGCCTCCCGGATTCAAGAGGTTATCCTGCCTCAGCCTCCAGAGTAGCTGGGATTACAGGCACATGCCACTGCATCCAGCTAATTTTTTGTATTTTTAGTAGAGATGGAGTTTCACCATGTTGGCCAGGCTGGTCTTGAACCCCCAACCTCAGGTAATCCGCCCACCTCAGCCTCCCAAAGTGCTAATTACAGGCGTGAGCTACCGCACCCGGCCTTAGCACTGTTTATGATAGTAAAAGATTGGGAAGGGCCATAAGGAAGTGATTTAAAAAATTGTGTTACACCCATACAGTGGAACAGTGTGGAGACGTATCACACACACGGAATATCACTCAGGTGGATCTACTTGTGCTACGGTGGAACTAGCTCCAGAATAGCTTAAGAAAGAAGCAAGATGCAGGACAGTAAAGACAGTATGGGAGGGGAAGGAGGTTCATTTTTAATTAATTAAAGAAGAGAATAAATACTATTTTAAAAAATACCTGGTGGTATCTTCTTAGCAGTCCCTTTTTTGCTTCTTGGACTTCTTTTTCCAGGTATTTTTTTGTCCTTTCCCAAGAAGGCCTGTTCATCTCTGGAGCCTTCACAAAGGGTGTTTTCTGAGTTCTCACCTGCGGCCACCTCGCAGCTCAATATGCAGCTTTCATTATTATTGAGACTGTCCTGCTCAGACACTTGGGGCTTTCCCATTGCACTGTCACTGCTGGTCAGATGCTCAGGCCCGTCCCCATCAAGCTGATTTTCATTTTCATCTGATGCAGAAGGCAGGCAGGTCACACTCCTTTCCACGCTGTCACCAGGATGACATCCATCTTGTGGTTCTATTTGCAGATTATATGTAGGAGTATCGCTGTCATCCATTAGAGCATCCTTTGCTGAACCATTTAAAGTTATATTAAAGACCTTCCATGTCTACAATGACAAAAAGAAAAGAGCTACTTCATTTTCTAACCTTTGCAGATTCTCAGTGATCTCTGATTTTCCCCTCCTCTTAGGTTGTTTCACTGTAAATAGGGAAGAGAAGGAAATGACTTAAGTTCATTCCCTTTCAGCATATGCAACCGGACCCCAAACTCGGCTGGTTCTCACGTGAATACCATAGGAGTCAACCCTGGCTCCTCAAGATAATCACCTGAGAGGCTGCCCAAATTCTGTTCTAGACCATTCCATTGGAATCTCTGAGGATGGAACCTAGGCACTGCTATTTTTGAAGTCCTCTAGGTGAGTCTAATGTGCATCAGGTTGGGACCGCTGCCTTAATGAAATGACTAGTTAAATAGGTTACGTGCTGAAATTGGTCTCTTATGTTGATCTCTGGACACTTAGCAGACAACTGAGAGCTAGTTGTGTAAGTTCTTCCCTGGCTAAACAGCAGCAATATTTGGAAATGAAAATGTTTACAGATTTTTTTCTAAAAAAACCTAGAAAACAGTATGTGAGGGGAAGTTTGGGTAGCATATATTTATACTATCGTTATCTCTTTTATTTCCTAAAAATAAGCCCTGGAAGGTACCTTAGAGTTGTCATCAAAATCCTTTTGAACACTTACAAAAAAAAAAAAAAGGCCATGGTTAACTCTAGGCTACTCTTAGTGTAGAACTGGAAGAAAAGCTAAATCTGCTTGAAGAATACCAATAATATTTTTAAAATTAACAAAACAGACTGCAAGCCCTTTATCAGTCATCTTTTATCTCCTCTTATTATCTAAAAGTATATTACATTTTAAGAAAAATGATAGGTATGAAAGAAATATTCCAGTAATTCTGGAAAAAAACCTCAGTGAGAGGACTTCTAAAGATTCTTCAACTTAATGAGTAGAAACGCTTAATCTTTAGAAACATGTATATAAAGTACAGTCTTTAAAAACATAAGAAGTACAAAATAAAATATTCTCCCTATACCATTAAGGAAGGAGACCACCGCTACTCCTGCTACCCTCCTCTCCCCCACTTTTGCCTAGTTTATAAGACAGGAGAAAAGGGAGAAAGCAAAATGTTAGAAAGAAACAGAAGATAAATAGCCAGACGGCCCTGGCACCCCCACCCGACCCTGGTGGCTAAAAAAATAATATTAACCCCTGACCTAAACTACTTGTGTTATCTGTAAATTCCAGACATTGTACGAGGAAGCCCTGCAAAACTCTGTACTGTTAGCTGATGCATGTAGCCCCCCCAAGTCACGTTCCCCACGCTTGCTCGATCCATCACGACCCTTTCACATGGACCCCTTAGAGCTGTAAGCCCTTAAATGGGCCAAGAATTTCTTTTTCAGGGAGCTCAGCTCTTAAGACGCGAGTCTGCTGACGCTCCCGGCCAAATGAAGCCTCTCCCTTCTTTAATCTGGTGTGGGAGGAGTTTTGTCTGTAGCTCGTCCTGTTACACCATCATATATTTTCAGCATATTTTGCAACTCGGATACTAAAATATCTAAATCTGGCTGGTATTATTTTCCTTAAAATATATACTACATATCTCTACTGATCTGTGAAACTGGTAACATCCTCAGCTGTTTTCCCATTTATGTAATTAAGAGGTGTTCTAACACATATCTGCAATTGAAAGCATAAGCTTTTACTTTTACCTTCAAGAGACATGGAGGTCACAGGCCACAGGGGATGGTGGAACTAGAAAGCATTGTATAGAGAGCCCAAAACAGCAACAGTCACATCTTGCTGAGGCTCTATCATGAAACAGAAACTGTGCCAAGGACCAGGTACAGTGGCTTACACCTATAATTCCAACACTTTGGGAGGCCAAGGTTGGAGGATAATTTGAGTCCAGAAGTTTGGGACCAGCCTGGGCAACACAGTGAGACCCTGTCTCTCTATATATACATTTTTATAAATTAGTCGGATGTGGTAATGTGCACCCACAGTCCCAGCTACTCAGAAGGCTGAGGTGGCAGGATCAATTGAGCTCAGGAGGTAGAGGGTGCAGTGAGCCATGATCGTGCCACTGCACTCCAGCCTGGACAACAGAGCCAGACCCTGTCTCAAAAGACAAAACAAAACAGAAACTATGCCAGGAACCTCATACTTTATACCTTCTTTCTAGTACTCAAAGCAAGCCGACATCATGGGTATTCACAGGGTTTTAGATGAAAAATCTGAAACTCAAAGAGGCAAAATAACTTAAGATCATATTCCTGGCAAGAAGTGGAACTGGACCTGAAACTAGTTCCTCCTGACATCGGATCCCAGGAGGTACAGCATCATGGGTAAGAGTGCAGGCAGACCTGGGGTCAAGTTTGACTCTGCCATTTAACAAGCTGTTTTTGCAACTTTAGTAAAGTTACTTAGCATCCACAAGCCTCAATTTTCTCATCTGTAAAACTGAAGAACTGTAACACCTACCTCAAGGAGTCATTTTTGAAGCTTAGTCAACGCTGCTGGTAAAGCACTTAGTGGAGTATTTGGCCCACAGTAAAAGCTCAATGAAAGTTATTACTTCCCAAATCTCACAGGTTGATAGAAAGCACTGATAGGTTTACTCGACTGAGGCCTTAGCCTTACCGCAGGTTCAGTAACAGCTTTTCCAGACATCCCAGAAATGATGAGGTTCCTAACAACAGACCGATGCTAAGCAGCATCACTGCAGAAGGCTGAAGGATGAATTTATGATAGCGATATCTCATTCAGTTCCTGGAGTGTTTAATACCCATTCTGAGCACTCTGTTTCAGACGACTAAGAAACTTAGAAATTAGTCATTAAGACTTCTTGCTGTGGCTGGACTTGGTGGCTCATGTCTGTTATTCCAGCACTTTGGGAGACTGAGGCCAGAGGACTGCCTGAGGCCAGGAGTTCAAGATCAGCCTGGGTAACATGGCAAGACCCTGTCTCTTTAAGAAAAACTAAAAACCAAAAAATCGAAAGACTCTTTGGGAAGTATGAAGTTACAGATCATATTTACAGCTTTGTTGAGTGTCATGTGCCAAGCCCTGACTTAAACTATTTAGCCTAACACTCCTATTCAATTCTTGAAATGACCCTAGCAGATAGGTAATTTTAGTGCCATTTTACTGATAAGAAGCCAAGACTTGTATCTCATCAAGTCCCTCAGCTAGTAAGTTTAGAAATGGAATTTAGACCAGTTATAATCCTGATATGGACAATAGGGAGACAACAACTTATATTTCATTCCAGCTATGTATGGTATGCCCC
This sequence comes from Theropithecus gelada, assembly GCF_003255815.1. Taxonomy (NCBI): domain Eukaryota; kingdom Metazoa; phylum Chordata; class Mammalia; order Primates; family Cercopithecidae; genus Theropithecus; species Theropithecus gelada. The sequence continues at coordinate 220,406,157 of NC_037668.1, read as the reverse complement.
AATTAGGGATCTACCCTACAGCAGAGGACAAAAATCTAAAGACCAACAAGTTCAAGTTCCTGGAAGGGCTTCTCTCTTTCCCTGCGAAGTACTGGATCCCCACAGTACCTCACTTCCTACGTAGCTCAACTTCTGTCGGAAACTGTCTTAAGTGGGTGGGTGCAGGGAGGATACACTATTTAAGTAAAGTCGCTATTACCAGTACAGTACATATCCATTTCTGTGGGCCTCAAGACATTTTGCCTGCAACTCTTGTGATGACATAATTTAACTCATAAGATAATTTTATAAAATATTTTCTAAGATTGACTTTCATGCTCTTTCCAAGGTGTGAATATGCTGTAGTTTAAGAAATAAAGATACCTGGCCAGGCACAGTGGCTCATGCCTGTAACCCGAGCACTTTGAGATGTGAGGCAGGTGGATCACTTGAGGGTCAGGAGTTCGAGACCAGCCCTGGCCAACATGGTGAAACTCCATTTCTACTAAAAATACAAAAATTAGCCAGGCATGGTGGCGCATGCCTGTAGTCCCAGCTACTAGGGAGGCTGAATCAGAAGAATCGCTTGAACCTGAGGGGTGGAGGTTGCAGTGAGCTGAGACTGCACCATTGCATGCCAGCCTGGGTGAGAGAGAGGGAGACTTTGTGAAAGAAAAGAAGAAAAGAAAGGAAGAAAGAAAAGAGGAAAGGAAAGGAAGGAGAGAGAGAAAGGGAAAGGAAAGGAAAGGAAATGAAAGGAAAGGAAAAGGAAGGAAGGAAGGAAGGACGGAAGGGGGGAGGGGGAGGGGGAAGGGGGAAGGGGAGGGGGGAAGGGGAGGGGAGGGGAAGGGAAAGGGAAAGGGAAAGGAAAGGGATTCCTAACAATGCATCAAGGTCTGGCTCAAAAGTCACTTACCCTAGTTTGCCTTCCCTGATTTCTCCATCACAAAGACCAACACATAATGTACAACAGCACTGTTGTCATTCAGTCCTTCCCAAATATGGCTCTGCACTTTGTATTTTTGCATATATGTCATACTAGATTTAAGCCATTTGAATACTCAGAACCCAGGCATAGATAATTTTCATTCTTTGCAATGTTTAGCCCTGGGCCTTGTACTTACTAGATTCATGAAAGAGTAAGGAAACAATTTTCTACTGTTTCTCTCTGAACGGGGGTAAGTCAGACACATGGAATCCCATCTGCATCCCTGCCCCTATTCTGAGAGGCAATGGGACCTACTGCACAATATTTGGCTTCTGTCTGCATCCCTAACACATTTCAATACAAATGCCTTAACTTAAGCAATAGGATAAACTTCCTAATGGGGTTTATAATCCGTATAGTCTTACTGTTTTTAGAAACAGTTATAAATTAAACGTTTATTTTTGTCTCTTCCTCCTCTTTCCTCTCCCTTAATGCTACAGGAATAGCATTTCAAAAGGCTGATCTTCTGGTATACCTAGTATCTCACTAGAAAGCACTTGGGCAAGAGAAAATTCACAAGGAGAAAGACGCCCAGTTAATACACAGTATTTTAAAATGTGTGCTAATAGTGCGTGGGACCTGAGGATTATTAGTTGAGACTGCATTCAAACTTATCTGCTGTATCTAAACAGTAAAGCTATTTTGTAGTAATCCCTAAGTCTATACAAATTCTCACAAAAGAAACAGTGATATGCTACAATCACTGCTACAGCACTGATTGTGGCATATTTTGTCTTTTAAAAGCACAACAGCGAGTGCTGCCCAAGATTCCAGACTCTTGTGGCAAGAAAGCATTCCAAACATGTACACTGTATAAAAATCATTTGATGCATTGCCTCTCTACAGCTTAAGAATTTCAAACAACCATATTAAAGTGAGGCTTATACAAAACACGAGAACCCCCAAACTTTAAGGAAGAACATTAAATAAATGAACAATTTAAAGTAACAGGCTAAGAAAAAAAAAAATCTCCATTTTACCAAAAGCATATCTCAATTCTGGATAGGATTTGACTTCATTTTTTACACAGCTTAATGGATGTCCAAAGAGATTAAACATTAGGTGTTACTAAAATTTTTAAAAATAATTTATGGGAATACACAGTGAAATATGTAATATTTCATTGAAATGCTTTAAGACTATGGGTGCCATTTTTCTGTATTTCATACAAATCAGATAAATACTATACTTTTACTTTTGAAGCCAAGATCCTTCTGAAGAATAAAGATTCAAGCCCAAATTTAAATTTGATTTATAGCCAAACCAACATTTAGAGGAATATAGTCACCAAACTAATAACGCAGTTTATTAACACCAAGTTCAAATTTGTCTATTCCCAGCCAATTCAGAACTGAGGAAGAAAGTGACCACGTCCAAGGCCATGTGTGATGGCTCATGCCTGTAATCCTGGTGATTTGGGAGGCCGAGGCAAGCGCATTGCTTGAGGTCAGGAGTTGGAGACCAGCCTGGCCAACATGGTGAAACCTCGTCTCTACTTAAAAAAAATACAAAAATTAGCTGGGCATGGTGGTGGGCATCTGTAATCCTGGGTACTTGGGAGGCTGAGGCAGGAGACTAGCTTGAACCTGGGAGTCAGAGGTTGCAATGAGCCAAGATCTCACCACTGCACTCCAGCCTGCGTGACACAGCAAGACCCTGTCTCAAAAAAGAAAGCGACCACATCCATATGATTCTGTTTATCACTGACATTCCATACCACTTTACATTTATTTTTACCTCTTTACTCATTAGATAGGTTCCAATACCACTTACATCTCATTGCTAAATCTATAGTTTTCTTCTCTGATTTACACTCTTTGTTTAAACAAACATACCCTGAGGCAATATTCAGTACAACAGCAATCAAAAGTATGCCTCAGGGGGATGGCGGTGAAAAACGTTGTGACACACAATAAAAAATTCATTTTTCACTGAGCTCCTGAACCCACAAAATACATACATTTATGCAGCTAAAACTTAACACAGGTGAATCACTCTGATATGTTCTTTATTCCATTGAATACAATTTCATGTATTTAAAAAATGCTGTTCAAGATCCACTAGGTTGATTTCATATCCCACTGATGAGTGTCAACCACAGCAGTACGCCAGAAGGCAGTTTCTAGGAATTAATAGTATCTCAGCCTGAGGACCCCCGAGTGAGGACCACAGAGGGTAGCGATGATCTCCAAACTGTTTTCTGAAAATAATGCAGATCATTTGGAATTTAGATACAAACTTCATTTAAAATGTCGTTCTCATAATTTCAATGTAATAATGTATGCTAGGCCAGGCACGGTGGCTCATCTGTAATTCTAGCACTTTGGGAGGCCGAGGCAGGTGGATCGTCTGAGCTCAGTTGTTCAAGACCAGCCTGGGCAACACAGTGAGACCCCCACGTCTCCATTAAAAATAAAAATTAGCCAGGTGTGGTGGTGCATGCCTACAGTCCCGGCTACATGGCTGAAGGGGGAAGATCACTTGAGCCTGGGATGTAGCAAGCTATGATCTCACCACTGCACTCTAACCTGGGCAACAGAGCAAGACTGTGTCTCCAAATAGAGTAATAATAATTCAGGGCTCCTTAGCTGACATCTTCAACTGTTAGCTCTATTCTACACCTATGCTATTCAAAATGGTAGCCACTAACCACACACGGCTACTGAGTATCTGAAACATGAATACACACTGAGAGACTCAATTTTTCATTTTTATAAATTTTAATACATTTATTTATTTATTTATTTTTTTGAGACGGAGTCTCGCTCTGTCGCCCAGGCTGGAGTGCAGTGGCGCCATCTCGGCTCACTGCAAGCTCCACCTCCCAGGTTCACGCCATTCTCCTGCCTCAGCTTCTCGAGTAGCTGGGACTACAGGTGCCACCACACCTCGCCCGGCTAATTTTTTGTATTTTTAGTAGAGATGGGGTTTCACCGTGTTAGCCAAGATGGTCTCGATCTCCTGACCTCATGATCCACCCACCTCGGCCTCCCAAAGTGCTGGGATTACAGGCGTGAGTCACTGGGCCCGGCCAAATTTAAATTTTTAAATGGACATCAATTCAGTTACTGAAAAACTGAAGTATGTTTGGAATAACTTGGGTATGTGAATGTTTTTCACCTGTACACTTTATGAAATTGAAATGTAGTTCAAGCATTTCCAATGAAAATTGTGTCCCAATTAAGATGTGCTATATTTATAAAATACATACCATATTTCAATGACTTAGTATGAATAAAATCAATATAAAAGAATTCATTAATTCTACATATTGATTACATGTTGAAATACTTTAGATATACTGAATAAACTATTACTAAAATTAATTTCTTCCTTTGAAAATTTTTAATGTGGTTACTAGACAACAAAATTATATATATGTCTCACATATTTCTAAATTATATATATGTCTCACATATTTCTATTGGACAACGCTGCTGTCTATGACATTGCCTTGGCAGTGCCACAGCAGCCAAATATGGCTCATGGTGAATCACTCCACTTTAGATTCTTCCTTTGCTAACACAAGTTGTGCTACAGGTATTTCCTGGATATAGATATTATTATTACTGTAATTAAACAAATACAAATACTTGTTGAAGGAAATAGATACTATTTAAAATTAATTTTTACCTCCTCATTTCCCATATTCACAATGTAAATCACTAGATCATGCTGTTCCTTTTTTTCGTACTTCCCCATATTCAAAATATCCCTGGCACTTCATAAAAGTTAAATAGTATTGTAATTAAAATTAATAAAACAGCCTTTCAGTAATCACTCTAAATACCTAAATTTCTACATAATAGTACAGTACAAAAGTAAATCACATTGTTTTAATATTTCTTTAATAAGAATAAAAAATATAATTTCATGAAGATTTAGTTCTTCATTTAGCAAAAAGAAAGGCCATAGAAGAGAAAATGTATGCTATGAGGCATGCAGGAAGGATAAAAATGTGACAAAGGTACAAGATACAAAAGGAAAAACAAGAATAAATGTGAAGGTAATGATTCTAAGGGAAAAACAACATCAAATACAGATTTTCAGTTATGAAGAGAGAGCACTGTTAAAAATATGAAGAAATTAAATGAAACTATGTGACTCATATTCCCCAAAAAACCTTGGGGCAGATAAAGTGAATGAAAGGAAGCATAATTTGTTTCATATTCCTCAATCCTGCCTTTCACAATGGGGCTTGGTTCAAGATAGCTTATGTATTTACAGGGCTTTTGAGTTCAAAATCCATTACATAAATAGGAATGACAGGTCAAAAGCCTCACTGTGGGTATACCCAAGCAGTACAAAGATAAAGAGTCATCTCTCTTCCCTTGTCCCTCTCTTATGCACAGATATATACAAGTTCTACTTAAGTAAACAAAAGAGAAGTAAACACATCCAAATTGTGCTTATTCGGTTTTAAATACCTCTTTGTTGTAAAAATGTACTGCAATCATACTTTTAAGCCACAACCAACATAATCTAAGACTTGAAAATACTTTGGTTCAGATTATAGCCAACTCTTTTAAAACAAAAATCATGTTTACTGCCTGTATCAACTATATATCCTCACGGAAACTGTCTTACACTTGACTCATTAAATAGACACATAAAACTATACATTGTTTTGGCCGGGCGCGGTGGCTCAAGCCTGTAATCCCAGCACTTTGGGAGGCCGAGATGGGCGGATCACGAGGTCAGGAGATCGAGACCATCCTGGCCGACACGGTGAAACCCCGTCTCTACTAAAAAAAAAAAAATACAAAAAAACTAGCCGGGCGAGGTGGCGGGCGCCTGTAGTCCCAGCTACTCAGAAGGCTGAGCCAGGAGAATGGCATGAACCCGGGAGGCGGAGCTTGCAGTGAGCCAAGATCACGCCACTGCACTCCAGCCTGGGCGGCAGAGCGAGACTCTGTCTCAAAAAAAAAAAAAAAAAAAACTATACATTGTTTTAAAATGTCAATTTTTGAAAATACAATGGCAAAAGCAAATTATTAGAACCTTCTTTTAAGATGTCTGACAAAATAGCTTGCATTATCTGAATAAAATGCTGAGAGTAGTCGGGCACAGTGGTGTGCCTGTAGTGTCAGCTACTCAAGAGGCTGGGGTGAGAAGCTTGCTTCAGCCGGGGAGTTTGAGACCAGCCTGGGCAACACAGCAAGACTCCATCTCTTTAACAATTATTGAAGATTTAGTAAGTGTCAGTGTTTAAAGTTTGTTACATATATATAATTTAATCCTTATAAGTCCTATAAAGTAGTTCTAAAATTATTTCCATTTTTTACGGAAGTAAACAACAATAGAAAGATGAAACACATAGGCCTCGGTCACACTGCTATTACGTGGCAAAGTCAGGATTCAATTTAGAATCTGATTCCAGAGCCTGTATCCTTAACCACTATAATCATTTTTATATTACTTTTAAAAACCAGCTGTTTTCACATATATATGTTGTAAATACCAAATTGCTACTTTAAGGAGGCCACAAAATGAACATTTCCAATATCTTGAGATGTTTTTCAAATACGTCAAATGTAGAAAAATAGGTTACACAGCAAATACATAAAACCCACCAATAAGACTCTTGATTTGCTGCATTCCTTTAATATTATGAGTTCGTTTCTTCAGGTTTATATGTTGGGCTATATAACCACCCCATTAGAAATTATCTGACATTCATAAGATATCTGACATTCATCTTTGTGCATTTAGAAAAATTTTTACCAGGCAGGCCACAGGTACTTACCGAACCAATATCACATTAAAGAAGAGGAACTAACATGCAAGAGTCTCCAAACTTTGGTGGTGTACTTATAATATTTATATATCATCTATATATCTCAGATATAGCTAAGATATATGTGAGATACATAAGATATAGCTTGCATATATATCTTATAGATACAGATAAAAGATATGTTATATATTTGATATATCTTTTATATATATCTTTTATATATCTATATATCTTATATATCTCATATATGGTTGATGTAGATGAGATACATTAAGATAGAGCTTGTATATGTATCATATACAGATATGTCAAAGATATATAGCCTTATATATAATATATAACAAATCTACAATAAAAGGTATATATTATATATACTATATAATGAAGATACATATCAGATATACCATATATCTTTGCTTATTATAAGCACACTATCAGTAATATATACACATACACATATACACACACACACATATACACACACACACATACACACACACACATATACACACACACATATACACACACACACACACATATTCCGCCCCCACCAGAGACATGGTCTAACTTTGTCCCCCAGGCTGGAGTGCAATGGCAAGGTCATAGCTCACGGCAGCCTTGAACTCCTGGGCTCAAGCAATCCTTCCACCTTAGCCTCCCACATAGCTGGGACTACAGGTGCGTGCCATCACATCCAGCTAATTTTTTAATTTTTTGTAGAAACAGAGCCTCACTATGCTGCCCAGTCTGGTCTCAAACTCTTGGCTGCAAGTGATCCTGCCACCTCAGCCTCCCAAAGTGCCAGGATTACAGATGTGAGCCGCCACACCCAGCCTAGGCAACGAAACTGATCATGCGTATACCCACTGTAGGTATATCTGTTCATAAACCATATGTACATATGCTGTATACATATATATGTATATATTCTTTGTGGGTTTTTTTGAGACAGAGTCTCTGTTGCCCAGGCTGGAATGCAGTGGTGTGATCTTGGCTCACTGCAACCTCTGCCTCTCGGTTCAAGTGATTCTCCCACTTCAGTCACCTGAGTAGCTGGGATTACAGGCACGCACCACCATGCCCAGCTAAGTTTTGTATTTTTAGTAGAGGTAGGGTTTCGCCACGTCGGCCAGGCTGATCTCGAACTCCCGACCTCAAGTGATCTACCCGCCTCGGCCTCCCAAAGTGCTGGGATTACAGACTTGAGCCAGCACCCAGCCCGGTCATTTTAAACAAATGCAAAAACAAACATGAAGAAAGAATGTACTTCTGGCAAGGGCAGACTCCTGCTGATAACCAGAAAAGCCGGCAGAAAGCTTCAGCTGGGAAGCCGAAAAAGCTGAGCAGAGTGCTGAGTAGGTTCACAGAGCTGGAGGAAAAACCAGGGTTCAAGGTCTTCCAAGAAGAGGGGACCACAGGCGATACTCCCCAGAAGAAAAGGCAAGGCTGGACCAGATCAGCGCTCGCAGGGACTAACCCAGAAGAATCCATCATCTCATCTCTGGTTGAATTAAGGTGATCTGTTCTAACCTGGTTGCCTGCCAGAAACTAAAGTCAATCCTCGCTGCAAGAAAAATCCAACAAAGGTTCAAATTATTTCCACAACTTTTCATATGTAACATTCAGTATAGAATCCAACACAACCAGGCACGCAAGAGATCACACCTTGATTTAAAAAAGAAAACTAGGGGAAAAAACAGCAGAAACAGACGCAAAGGAGATCCATATACTGGAGGCAGGGAGGGAGTGGTATGTCGGGAGCAAGGAGTTGGGAGCATATAGAAGGTTTAAAAGAGTCAGTGTGGGAAACTGGAACAGTAACTGACCTGGCAACTGTGGAGGACGGCAGGGCTGCCGGGAAGGTCTACTGAGATGAGTTCCACTACACATTCCATTCCATTCGACTTGGTTTCATACACTGTCTTCAAATCAACCTCATCATGAAAATCATCCACAATCTAGCTCAAAGAATCCTATACCTTAATCTTCTACTTGAGTACAAAATATCATTAAGACCGTTACCTATGCTGGAATTTTTTTCATCATAATGGAAAGACTCAACACCAGTTTTCATTTGTGCTCCTTCTTTATTCTTGACTGCACCACCATTCTTCTTCCCACTTTATGTGGACATGTGAAAGCAGTTTTTAAAACCCTTGCCTCTGGTTTACTTCACTTAAAGAAAATTAATTCTTAAAATGTTGACTTGGCTGGGCGTGGTGGCTCACGCCTGTAATCCCAGCACTTTGGGAGGCTGAGACGGGCGGATCACGAGGTCAGAAGATCGAGACCATCCTGGCTAACATGGTGAAACCCCGTCTCTACTAAAAATACAAAAAATTAGCTGGGCGAGGTGGCAGGCAACTGTAGTCCCAGCTACTCGGGAGGCTGAGGCAGGAGAATAGTGTGAACCCAGGAGACAGAGCTTGCAGTGAGCTGCGATCACGCCACTGCACTCTAGCCTGGGGGACAGAGTAAGACTCCGGCTCAAAAAAAAAAAAAGTTGACTTATATAAGTTAATTTGGAATTTCACATTATTTCTTAGCAATTTCAGATTCTTCTAACATAGATACATGACTGAATTCTTAAACCTATACAAGAAAGCCAACATATGTGGCTGGGCATGGTGGCTCAGCACTCTGCGAGGATCACTTGAGACCAGGGATTTAAGACCAGCCTGGGCCTTAAAGCGAGACCCCATCTCTACAGACAATCTAAAATATTAGCTGAGCATGGTGGCGTGTGCCTGCGGTCCTAGCTACTCCGGTGGCATGTGCCCGTGGTCCTGCTACTCCGGTGGCGTGTGCCCGTGGTCCTGCTACTCCAGTGACGTGTGCCCGCGGTCCTAGCTACTCCGGTGGCGTGTGCCCGTGGTCCTGCTACTCCGGTGGCGTGTGCCCGTGGTCCTGCTACTCCGGTGACGTGTGCCCGCGGTCCTAGCTACTCCGGTGGCGTGTGCCCGCGGTCCTGCTACTCCGGTGGCGTGTGCCCACGGTCCTAGCTACTCTGGAAGCTGCAGTGGGAGGACTGCTTGAGGCCAGGAGTTCAAGGCAGCAGTGAGCTATGACCCTCCCTTCACTCCAGTCTGGGAAACAGAGCAACACCTTGCCTCTTAAAAAGAAGAAAAAAGTTGGCTAGGCGCGGTGGCTCAAGCCTGTAATTCCAGCACTTTGGGAGGCCGAGACGGGTGGATCACGAGGTCAGGAGATGGAGACCATCCTGGCTAACACGGTGAAACCCCGTCTCTACTAAAAAATACAAAAAACTAGCCGGGCAAGGTGGCGGCGCCTGTAGTCCCAGCTACTCGGGAGGCTGAGGCAGGAGAATGGCGTGAACCCGGGAGGCAGAGCTTGCAGTGAGCTGAGATCTGGCCACTGCACTCCAGCCCGGGCTACGGAGCGAGACTCTGTCTCAAAAAAAGAAAAAAGAAAAAAGTATTGTTACAGGCAAATTCACATATATTTTCTTCTGCCATCCTCACTGTCTACTTTTTCTTATCTTGAAAAATTATGATATAATGTTGCCCTCTGAATGGGAACAAGATGCTCCTGCCCCACATTCAGAGGAACACTGGTTTCAAACTGCTTATGCCATACAAGTGCTAATGCTCTGTCTTACCGCGCTCTTTGTAACCAAGAGCCATTTGGCCAGCATTCAAGGTTACCATGAGGATATGAAACAAAGCAAATAAGTCTCCACATGACTCTGAACTCTGACCTCAGAGGTTGAGCACTTTAACTAAACTTAACCAGCCTTCAGGGTAATCAACTTTGAGTGTCTACAACAAAGATCCATATACTAAATACAACGGGGCAAGAGAGAGACAGATGAGACACAACATGCCCTAAGGACTATGTATTCTAAAAGTGGAAAATAAAAATACAAGAGCTGATACTCTAGGCAGGTAATGAATTATACGACGTGTCTATAAACCCTGCCCTAACTAACATTCCTCTCCTCTCAGAAAAACTTTGCTACAAAGAAGAATGTGATCAGTGACAGGCAATTTCTTTGAGAGTCAGAGGAATGAAGGTTACTTTTATTGTGAGAGGTGTAATGCATGAATATTTAAGAATATCCAATTCCATTACAGAAAATCAAAGATACAAATAAGAGAGATGAAAATAAGCACAGAGCAAACAGCTTGAGAAGTTAGACACAGAGAAAGTAAACAGGGCATCTGTGTGGTAAACACAGGAACGAATGAAAGCACTTAGAACCACCGAATATTCACGAGACCAGAGGAGACACAAAATACTCATGAAGGTACTGATATTCATGAGATATTAAATCAGCCAATCCAATTGGTAGTATCCATTTCCACACCTACATGCCCCCTGCCCAGGAAACACAGATGAAATCCACAGCTGCTCATCACACTAACGGGCGGACAACAGGGTCCAGCGGGTCCCTTGTTTCTCGGATAGGGCGAATGAGTGCTGGCCTCAGGCGTCTTCACTCTGCTGAGCTGCCGTGTTCATCTTCAGCCATGGTCTGGAGGAAATGTCGCTATAGCAGAGAACCCGGGAGAAGAGAACACTGTAACCCAGCTCTGAGACGGTGTGTTCCCTCCATTCTACCCACACCTGAGGTGCATGGAGTGGCAATCTCAAGAGAAGAAATAAACAGGACCAAATAAAAAGGTGAGGAAGAACAGAATGAAGAGCGAGTAGACTTTGGAATAAGAGTGCTGAAGGAAAGTACTGAGTGACGAGCCTGTTAAACGGAGGCAGGGCCAGAGCCTAATACAGGAAATTCAGACCAGCGCTTTTCAGACTATCTGTTGTGAAAGACCATCTTTTTTTCCCCTAGTGGGCCATGAACCAATTACTAGGGGGTAAAGGGGAGGAGGATACAAAACATAAGTGGCTCATGCCTGTAATTCTAGCTACTAGGGAGGCTGAGGCAGGAAAATCACTTGAACCTGGGAGGAGGAGGTTGCAGTGAGCCGAGACCAAGCCACTGCACTCCAGGCTGGGAGACAGGGACTCCGTCTCAAAAAAAAAAAAAAAAAAGAGCATGGAGGTGGAGCTCGCGGTTTGCAGGACCGAGTAGATGTGGAAGGTAAAGGACAGTTATGAATCCACCTCCAGGTACAGGCTCCTCTATGCTTATAACTGTCAGTATGTGGGGAAAAGAGCGATCAGCCTCTTACTGTGTCTATATAGAAAGTAGTAGACATAAGAGACTCCATTTTGTTCTGTATTTGAGATGCTGTTAATCTGTGACCCTACCCCCAACCTTGAGAGAGACATGTGCTGTGGTGACTCAAGGTTTAATGGATTTTGGGCTGTGCAGGATGTGTCTTTGTTAAACAAGTGCCTGAGGGCAGCTTGCTGGTTAAAAATCCTGCCCGTCCCTGGGCAATGGAACATCTCGGTGTGAGACCTGATTGTATGCTCTGTTTACTGAGATACGAGAAAACCGCCTGGCAGCATAAGGTGGGACTTGCTGGCGCAATGCTGCTAAGAGGTTTATGGAGATGTTTGCATATGCATATCAAGGCACAGCATTTTCCTTTGAACTTACCCATGTCACAGAGATCTTTATCCGTAAGTCTTACTGCTGATTTTCTCCCTAAAATGATCCTGTTGTCCTGCCACTCCCTTATTTTTAAGATGGTAAAGATAATTACCAATAAATACTAAGGGAACTCAGAGACCGGTGCCAGCATGGGTCCTCTGTATGCTGAGCGCCGGTCCCCTGGGCCCACTTTTTCTTTCTCTATACTTTGTCTCTCTGTCTCATTTCTTTTCTCAAGTCTCTTGTTCTACCTAATGAGAAACGCCCACAGGTGTGGAGGGGCAGGCCACCCCTTCACAGTAACAGATGGAGAGAGAGAGAATACAGCGGGAGAAGGCAGAGGAAAGAAAAACAGCAACAGCAAAGTCGTGTTTGATTTGTGTGAAGGGCCAGTAAATTTGGTCACTCTTAGCATGTGGGTCTGAAAAGTTTCATCTTGCTAAACATAAGGAGTACATACATATAAGATATTAACAACTGCGTGCTTGACTTATATGAAACTTTACAATCATCTTTTAAACTGTAATGAAAAGACATTTTTATTTAAAACCCTCCAGTAAGAGGATATTATATTCTACTGGATACCATTAAATTAATGACATATAATACATATTGCAAAAATACTTTTGCCTGTATTAGCAGATATCTCATAACATTTTGCCTATAAAACATTTTTCATTTCTCCCTATAGAATCCAGCTCAGACGTATGAATAAAAATAAAATAAACCAAGTATTAACGGGCTGCTGGTATATCTCCTAAGGTACTAACGTTTCTTCAAAGCCACAAAGAACACTTCATCAGCTATTTACTTATATTGTTTTTGTGAAAGTTTGTAAGAAATTGAAAACGTAAAATGCAATGTCCTCTTGAACACATTAGGAGTTTGTGGCTGTAATGGAATGTTTTTAAGCAACCATGTGCTTTACGAGGACCCAGACTACGTTTCTAAAAGATTGGGATGGGCCGGGCGCGGTGGCTCACACCTGGAATCCCAGCACTTTGGGAGGCCAAGGCGGGCAGATCACCTGAGCTCAGGAGTTTGAGACCAGCCAGACCAACATGGAGAAACCCCGTCTCTACTAAAAATACAAAATTAGCCCGGCGTGGAGGCACATGCCTGTAATCCCAGCTACTCCAGAGGCTGAGGCAGGAGAATTGCTTCAACCCAGGAGACGGAGGTTGTGGTGAGCCAAGATTGTGCCATTGCACTGCAGCCTGGGCAACAAAAGCAAAACTCCATCTCAAAAAAAAAAAGATTGGGATGGGTAGAAAAAATACAGTGTGGAGACACTAATGAAGCTTCACCCAATGTGGCTGTTACCATATCCATGTATGGGAATGGTTCAAGAAGAAAAGCATACAATTGCAATGAAAATACAGGACAGAAACAGCAGCTTGGGCTACAGAGCGAGACTCCGTCTCAAAAAAAAAAAGACAGAAGATTATTACTCTAGGAAGTATCAGAATGTGAGTGGATATTTTGATGAATTAAATCTTTTTTACGTGCTACAAAAGAAACCTTCAGGCTGGGCGCGGTGGCTCATGCCTGTAATCCCAGCACTTTGGGAGGCCGAGGTGGGGGGATCACTTGAGGTCAGGAGTTCAAGACCAGCCTGGCCAACATGGTGAAACCCCATCTCTACTGAAAATGCAAAAATTAGCCAGGTGTGGTGGTACGCACCTGTAATCCCAGCTACTCAGGAGGCTGAGGCGGGACAATTGCTTGAACCCTGTGGGCAGAGGTTGCAGTGAACTAAGATCACGATACTGCACTCTAGCCTGGGCAATGAACGGAGTGAGACTTTGTCTCAAAAGAAAAAAGAAACCTTCACAAAGACACCAATGTTCTCAAAATTAAATCCCCATAAAATATGCTGAATCTTTAAAAGATAATTCAATGAGCATCAGCAATACAGAAGGGAGTAGAGAGACAGCTCCTTTTTGCATGAAGCCAACCAAACATTTGAAAGTCTGCTATGAACAAAGTACTATGGAAGTTAATAGAATCCATTTAGAAAGACAGAAGCATGTCTGAAAATTCTGCTTCCAGTCCTCCTGAATAAGTCTTCATAATCAGAGAAGAGCAACTTCGTAACTGCTCCTACCTTTGTCTCTGGTCTTTAAGGTATATTAAAAAAGTATATGGGTAAATGGCAAAGTAATCTACAACTGATTGTAACAAAACGATTAGGGATTATTTTTAGAATTTACTCAAAAAAGAGTACAGTATTTCATGCATTCATTTAATTTCTGACCACAAATACTTTAAATGCTACCTAAGCCTTAATATTTATATGTCCAGAATGAAATCTACATACAGTTCTCACAAAAAGGTAACAGAGATTATTTACCTAAAAAAAAAATCTAAGGAAAGCATCAATAAAAGAGAAAACTGGTAATGTTACACCTTAATTTTTTTTTTTTTAATACTTTAAGTTCTAGGGTACATGTGCATAACGTGCAGGTTTGTTACATATGTATACTTGTGCCATATTGGTGTGCTGCACCCATCAACTCGTCATTTACATCAGGTATAACTCCCAATGCAATCCCTAATCCCTCCCCCCTCCCCACTCCCCATAATAGGCCTTGTACATCTTAATTTTTTAACCTTAGAAATTCAGTACAGTTGATTACCACTTTCAAGAAGATAAGCCCCACCATTCGTAAGCACCAGAAGTTCCCTTTCCAAACAAGAACGAAGACTAGAGATAAGACAGAGCAGTAAGAAAGGAAGCTCTAATTTTGGAGTCATTCCCTTCTCAGTGCAAATATAGTTTTCTGATACTTGCCAGCTGTGTAATCTTAGTCAAATTAGTTCAACTTTATGAGCCTTTGTTTCTTTGCTGTAAGAGTAAAATGAGATAATCCAAGGGAAACAGCTAAAGTCATCCATAAAGGTACATTAAGAACATCCTTGTAAACAGTCTCTAGATGTCAATCGCTAGAAATTTTGTTTTATTTACTCTGCTGAGGACTCTGTGTGATTTTTATTTTTATTTTTTTATTTGAGACAGAGTCTCACTCTGTCATCCAGGCTGGACTGCAGAGGGGCAATCTCGGCTCACTGCAACCTCTGCCTCCCAGGTTCTAGTGATTCTCCTGCCTCAGTCTCCCAAGTAGCTGGAATTACAGGCACTCATCATTTTTGCATTTTTAGGAGAGATGGGGTTTTACCGTGTCACCTGGGCTGGTCTTGAACTCCTGGGCTCAAGTGATCCGCCTGTTTTGGCCTCCCAAAGTGTTGGGATTACAGGTGTGAGCCACCAAGCCCAGCTATTGGCTATTTGTGAATCATGAATTTTCTAGTGATAACAAGATGCACGGCACTAAGAGTTCAATAGTCATGTTTGTTGTCATCCCTGAAATAGAATTGCTCCTTGGGAAGAAGAACTTACAATAAGCTAGTGAAGAGCACATATGCAGAACCTAATAGGCAACAAGGCAGAATGAATAAATACTGAACAGAAACAGGAAAGAGAAAAAGCCGACCAGGGATCTGCAAAGCCACAGGATGATAAATGCACATTCTCTGGTAACATCGATTCACTTCTAAAGGTGAGGATGGAAGAGAGATGCTAATTTTATGTTAACACAAACAGCTATTATAGAACAGAATATACAAAATATATAATTCCAAAAAATATTTAAGCTCAGATAAATCACTTTATAGAAATGTTTAAGTGTATTGTGAGAAGTGACCATAATAACAGAGTATGAGAATAACAAGACACATTTATGTATGTGCTTACTCTTTGCCACTCATATAGTAACAATTCCTCACAACAGTCCTATGAGGTAGTTATTATTAGCACTACCATTTTATAGCAAGCAAACTGAGGCACTAATAGGTAAAGCAACTCATCCAAAGTCAAACAGTCTTACAATTAGGACTCAACCTAGGCAGACTGGCTCCAGATGCTGTGCTGCTTGCGGTACACAGGGCAGATTCCATAAGCAAGATGGAATTTGAGCTGGGGGTTGAAGAGTTTGATAAGTTAGGAGGAGGAGGAGGAGGAGGAAGAGAAATTGTAATACTACTATTTAGCCTTAGAAGAGGCCAATTATAATTTGAGGCTGTAAGGCTATAGTTTTTTGTTTTTTTTTTTTGAAACAGAGTCTCTCTCTGTCCCCAGGCTGGAGTGCAGTGGCACAATATCGGCTCACTGCAACCTCCGCCTCCTGGGTTCAAGCAATTCTGCCTCAGTCTCCCACTGGGCCTACAGGCACATGCCACCACGCCCAGCTAATTTTTTGTATGTTTAGTAGAGACGGAATTTCACCGTGTTAGCCAGGATGGTCTTGATCTCCTGACCTCGTGATCTGCCCACCTCAGCCTTCCAAAGTGCTGGGATTACAGGCGTGAGCCACCACGCCCAGCCGAAGGCAATGGTTAATACAGAATCCATACTGAAACATTTTCAGAGACCCATTTTTTAAAGCACAATAATTTTAGAGCTTATTTTAAAACACTGTAACTTTTCTGGTATTTACTAGACACTGTCTTGAATTTGCTTATTTATTGCTTCAGAATTTTTCTCAAGTTATTTCATGCATATATATTATTTCCCATCTGGAATTCAAGTGCTTGAATGTTTGCAGCATGAGAATGTGCCCATTACTTCTTTTACAATCCTTACCAAAACAGCCCAGGCATATAAATGGTGTTTAATTAATGTTTGTTCAATTGAACTACAATACTAAAGTCTCACACTACCTCTTACCCAAGGATACAGATTTAGAAAAAAAATGGTTATATCTCTAAAGATGATGTTTAAAATGTACTTAACAACAAAAAAAAACCACAAGTATTATCTGGTAGGAAACAGAAGAGGGAAACTTGAGAACAGAGGATATTTTTGTCAGTGACAGAGTTCATATAGAGACAAGTCAGCAAAGTCCAAACAAGAAGCATGAATTAGTAAAAACACAAAGAAACGATAGGTGTGAGCCACCATGCACAGCCTGTTTTAGTTCTTTTCTAAAGTGGATATGAGATAAATGGAATTAGGCCAGGGTCAAATTTATTTTAACCTAGTCTTTCCACTTTTGTTTCTTCAACTACAATTTTATTTGAAAGGTTCACCTTCTCACAACTAGGTTTCTCCACTACAGAAAAACATGAAAGATAATTCTATGCCCATTAAAAAGGCAAAATGAAAATCTATGAACGAAATGGAATAAAACTGGTTCCTGTAAGAATTATGACCACCTTTACCGAAAATTTAAAAACTCATTGTTTTACTAATAGGATGTTCCTGGAATTTTAAAGGTAAAGTCTGAACAACAGTAGAGTAACCTCAAATTCCAAGCGAAAGTGAAGACAAACTTTGGGTAACAGCCACAAAAAGGTAGTACTTTAATCCAAAGTTCAGTTCAAAAACAAACGCAGAGGATAGCAGAGGGTCTAGACAGAGAACTGGATAAGGAGGTACCAGTAGGAAGAGGCTGTAAAGGGAGTGACGCTGTGGTGGGGAGGTGTGGAGGAGAGGTGAGAACAACAAAGTCATAACTGCGCAAAAACAGGGTTTGCTTGTACTGTTGAAATTTACTTCATGAGAAGTATCAGTTTCTGAAGATCATTTTTAATCACAAAAGCATTTTCACCTGAATAATTCCTTTAGTACAGGTTCTTTTCCTTACTGAAATGAAAGCTGCCCATCTTAGCAATCTTCAAAACAGTCTATTAATTTGGCAATGTCCCATCAAAAGCTAGAAAAGGGAGGGCAAGATGGTTCTAAAAACATAAAAACCTAATTCAATTTTTAAAACATTTTAAAGTAAAAACATGTTAGAACAAGACTTCCAAACGTTTCCACTCTGGTGCTTGCCTGAAGTTTGAAGGCCAAGTTTCCATGGATTCCTACAGGCAAAATTAATCTCCTTTATCTTTCACTGTGGATGTGGGTGGAGGGTAGGGGATGGTAGCCAGGGGAAGGGTTAATAGGATAAAAAGAATTAAGAAATATAATTTGTGGCTGGGTGCGGTGGCTCACGCCTGTAATCCCAGCACTTTGGAAGGCCGAGGTGGGTGGATCACCTGAGGTCAGGAGTTAGAGACCAACCCGGCCAACATGGAAAAACCCCGTCTCTATAAAAATACAAAAATTAGCCGGGCGTGGTGGTGCATGCCTGCGGTTCCAGCTACTAAACGGGCTGAGGCAAGAGAAATCACTTGAACCTGGGAGGCAGAGATTGCAGTGAGCCGAGATCACATCACTGCACTCCAGCCTGGGTGATAGAGTGAGGCTCCATCTCAAAAAACAAAAACAAAAACAAAAAACCAAAAAGATGTAAAAACATAACTTTTATGTGCTTCTAACTCTAACACAATTAAACCAAAACAAATTTACAAATTAGTACACGCAAAAAACATCAATAAAGTTAAAATAATAGTCATTTAACATAATGCTGCTCTGTAAAAATTAAAGTTTTGTTCACTAATGGAATACGGTATAAACTGTGACGGCACCAGTTCTTTCAAGTTCACACTCTTATTTATCATACACACATGAGGATCCAACTCTCCCACCATCGACTACAGAGAAATCTTTGTTTCTAAAACATGATGTGATGTTGTCCCAAAGGCAAAATTTATTAATTTTACCCCCCAACAGTTGTAAACAGAAATACAATCCTGAGCACTGAAATCTCTTTTTTTTTTGAGATGGAGTCTCGCTCTTGTTGCCCAGGCTAGAGTGCAATGGTGCCATCTCGGTCGGCTCACTGCAAGTTCCACCTCCCGGGTTCAACCAATTCTCCTGCCTCAGCCTCCCGAGTATCTGGGATTACAAGTGCCTGTCACCATGCCTGGCTAAGTTTTGCATTTTTAGTAGAGACAGGGTTTCACCATGTTGGCCAAGCTGGTCTCGAATTCCTAACCTCAAGTGATCCGCTCGCCTCGGCCTCCCAAAGTGCTGGGATTACAGGCATTACAGGCATGAGCCATCGCGCCCAGCAAGCTCTGAAATCTCGTATGAGAATGTTGTTTTAAAGTGTCAGTATTGTTCTTGAATAAGCTTATATTATTTTTTTATCATTGAAATAAAAATAGGGAATTTTTAAAAATGCTAATTACTTTTTTCCTTTTCCACTTCTCTGTATTTTATATATTTTCTATGACAAACTCGTATTTTTTCTAGCTGCGTTTCATGACAGCTTTATTGAGATATAATTCATATGCCATACAATTCACCTATTTAAAATGTACAATTCAATAGCTTTTTGCATATTCACAAAATTGTACAATCAATTCTAGAACATCTTATCACCCCCAAAAGATCCTCCCTGCCCCCCATACCCACTAGCAGTGACTTCCCATTCTCCTGTACCCCCACCACAGCCCTAGGCAACCACTCAAACCACTAATGTACTTTCCGTCTCTATAGATTTACATATTCTGGACATTTCACATAAATAGAATTATACAATATGCGGTCTATTGCGATTAGCTTCTTTCACTCAGCATGTTTTCAAGGTGTATCCATGTTGTACTATATACTGACACTTCCTTTCTTTTTATTGTCAAAGAATCTTCCACTGTACAGATATACCACCTTTTATTTAGCCATTCATCAGTTGATGGACATTTGGGCTGTTTCTACTTTTTGGCTATTGTGAATAATGCTGTTACAAACATCTGTGCACATGCGTTTGTGTGAAAACTTGCTTTTAATTCTTTTCAGTGTATACCTAGGAGTGGAACTGCTGGGTCACATGCTAATACGATGCTTAACTGACGAGGAACTGCCACGCTGCTTTCCATCAGATGTACAAGGGAGGGCTTGGATTTCTCTATCTCCAGGTGTGAAGTGGTATATTTCACTGTGGTTTTGATTTGTATTTCCCTGACGGCTAATGATGTTGGGCATCTTTTCACGTGTTTTTGGCCATTTGTGTATCTTCTGTGGCAAAATGTCTATGCACAACCTACTGAGTTGTAAGTTGCAGATTTTTAAACTCAGGAAAACAACTTTTTAAAAAACAGTGGATATATGCTAATATGGTTTAAAAGTAAAATTAATATAAATATTGAGGGCTGTGTTAGTGTAGAAACTTTCCCACACTCCTTTACTCACCCACTTCTGAGAAGGTAGAATGATTTCTCTTACTGGCAAATTTGGTAATGCCTAAGCTTTACTGGCTCGGCCACCTTCTTTCTCCCTAGAGGGAGTCTGTCAGCAGAGGCCACACTACTTTGCCGTGTTAGCTGGCCAGCCTTCTGTGAAGGAAGATATAGAGGAAATGAAAGTGAATCACGATAAGAAAGATTAGATAGATGAAAAAGAAGAAGTGGGACGTAACGGTATTTCAGATACAAAGACAAGAAATTTTTACAGGAAACTAAGGCCACCGGTTTGGCTGGATGGGGAAGGTGGAGCCTACTGGACCTGCCTCTAGACTTACAGTGCCCTTAATCCAGTTCAACTCCTTGTGGAGAACTGTGAGGGTCAGGACACCCAACACAGTCCCAACTCTTAAGTATCTCCAGTATCTCAGCAAACCAGCTCTCTAACTTTATCCTCTACTAGTCTTCTATAAATCTCCTTCTCTAACTAAAATGGGCAATTCATTTGCCTCTCAAACAAGGATTTTAAAAAATGAGAACATGAGCCAGGCACAGTGGCTCATATCTGAAATACCTGCACTTTGGGGGCTGAAGTGGCAGGATCACTTTGAGCCCAGGAGTTTGAGACCAGCCTGAGCAACAAGGTGAGACCCTGTCTCTACAAAAAAATAAAAAATTAACCAGACGTTCGTGGCACATGCATGTGGTCCAGCTACTTGTGAAGCTGAAGTAAGAGTATCACTTGAGCCCAAGAGGTCGAGGCTGCAGTGAGCAGTGGTCTCTACACCGCAGCCAGGGCAACAGAGCAAGGCCCTGTCTTAACAACAACAAAAAAAAAATTAGCTGGGTGTGGTGGTATATACCTATAGTCCCAGCTACTCTGGAAGATGAGGCTAGAGGATTGCTTAAGCCCAGGAGTTTGAAGCTACAATGAGCTATGACCACATCACTATACTCTAGTCTATGTAACAAAGCAAGACCCTAATTCTACAATAAATGAATAAATAAATAAGAATATGTAATACTGGTGAGGGTTCGATTAAATATTCACAGTCTCATGCTACTCAAGAGGAATGTAAACTGCCATAACTTATCAGAAAATGATTTCGCAATATGTAGTAAGATTAAAACAATTAAGTCCTTTTATTATTGCGGGATTTATGCTAAAAATTTTTTCAGTAGCCATAAAAAGGAAAAAAGAGGAGATCCTCTGTGCACAAAGATGAACACAGCAGCAATATTTTACAGGCTTATTTCAAGGACTGCTCTACATGTCCTATATACATTATGTCAGTTAATCCTCATAACTCTTAGGAATTGTTATTTCCCACATTTATAAATGTGAAAACTAAGGGGAAAGGAAGCTAAATAGCTTATCCAAGGTGATATAGTTTATATATTTGTCCCCACCCAAATCTCATGTGGAACTGTAATCCTCAGTATTGGACATGGGGCCTGGCAGCAGGTGACTGGACCGTAGGGGTGGATTTCTCATGAATGGTTTAGCACCATCTCTTTGGCTGCTGTCCTTGCAATAGGGAGTGAGTTCTCATGAGACCTGATTGTTGACTGGACAGTAGGGGTGGATTTCTCACGAATGGCTTAACACCATCCCTTTGGCCACTGTCCTCGCGATAGTGAGTGAGTTCTCCTGAGACCTGATTGTTGATTGGACAGTAGGGGTGGACTTCTCATGACGGGTTTAGCGCCATCCCTTTGGCTGTTGTCCTCGCGATAGCGAGTGAGTTCTCGTGATAGTGAGTGAGTTCTTGTGAGACCTGATTGTTGATTGGACCGTAGGGGTGGATTTTCTCATGAATGGTTTAGCACCATCCCTTTGGCCACTGTCCTCGCCAATAGTGAGTGAGTTCTAGTGAGTGAGTTCTCACGAGACCTGATTGTTGACTGGACAGTAGGGGTGGATTTCTCATGAATGGTTTAGCGCCATCCCTTTGGCTGCTGTCCTCACGATAGTGAGTTACTATGAGACCTGACTGTTTAAACGTGTGTAGCACATCCTGCTTGCACGTGCTCCTGCTCTTGCCATGTGGTGTGCCCGCTCTCATTTCACCTTCCACCATGAGTAAAAGCTCCCTAAGGCCTCCCTGGAAGCTGAGTGATGTCATGCCCATACAGCCGGCAGAAGTGAGCCAAATAAACCTCTTTCCTTTACAATTGCCCAGTCTCAGGTATTTCTTTATTATTAAATAGCAACACGAGAACACATAAGACCACTGTGGCAGTGAGGAAAAAACTGAAAACAAATGCTCAATAATAGGGAAATGTTTATCATGTTACAAAACCACAAAAAATATACATTATGTGTCCATAATGAGAGAAGAAGAATCTAAAACAAATTGTAAATATGACCTCAACTATGTAAAGACACACACTCCAAAGAGACTGAAAATAAATATACCAAAATGTTAACACTTTTTCCTCTTAGTTGATGGGAATTCAACTATGTGCTACACACGTTTAAACAATCAGGTCTCACGAGTTTTTATTTTTGTACTTCTCTGTATTTTGCACATTTAAATGTAAGATTTTAAACTCAAACACGTTTTTTAAATCATTGAACCAAGGACATAAAAGTTTATTTTTAATCACTAAGAATGTTATGCAGGTAATTTAAATATTAATATTATTCCCCTCTTTAGAAAGAAAATAACCCAAATAAATACAAAGTAATAACAAAAGTTTAGCAAATTAAAAACAAAACACCCCATCTACTAAGTGCTGTCTGTGCGCCACACACTGTGGAAAGTCACTTTGACATGTGTTATGTAATAAATGTGTGGGTTTTTTCTTTTAGAAAGTGTATTTATCAACCGTTTCAGTAGATATCCACTGCTTAGGACCCTATTTTAGAGCACCACCAAGACTCTTGCTGTAATTGCCAATAACCTACAGAAACAGGAATGCCTACAAAACCAGTAGTCCAGGGCACAAGGTGGAGACCTCTACAGTGGAACTGTATAGATCTTAAAAAGTAACTCATCCAAACTGTTTCACAACTTTTCACAATAGGTTTACTGAAGCCTAAGTCAAAAGAGGTGACATTTAAAATTCTAGTAAAATGAAGAAATAAAATTCTATACAATATATACCAAATGAATTATAAAGTATACTAACCAAAAGACTTTTCATGTATATTTCCTGTTTCTTTCTTTAAAAAATTAAATCTATATAAAGTCATTCATGACATTAGCCATTAAGCTAATAGGAATGTTGGGTTTCAACAGTCATTCAAAATCTACCATATTTCAAAATTATACACTAACATGACATATTTTCTTGCATATGTATATCATAGTGTATAGGTTAAATGGATTATCAATAAATTAAAATTAATTTATCAATTTGAGTAGGATAAAGAACATAAAATCTATATGGCAAACACAATTTTAAAAATTACAAAACCTAAGCCAGGAGTTCACTAGCTTATTTCTTCTCTTCTTATGAACACAAAGCAAAAACTCATTAATTCTATCATTTCAGAGGTTATAAAATTTCAAAGAGTTTAGGCTGATGTTTACTTTTAATTAAGGCTTTCATTTTCTCACATATCCCTTTCAATCCATCCTGCGTATCAGAGGCAGATTAATCTTCGGAAAATACCATCTTTCTGTTTTGCATAATAAAAGCAATGACCTCACATACTTGTGGAATGAATAATTTTTTTGTGTCTCAAAAATCTATAATAATATCCTACGGTCTGGTCATTTAGCCGGCGTTACTCCAGTCTTATGTTGTTACTGAATATCAAAATAAACAGAACAAATCTGTTCAATTCAGATGAGTCTCAACAACATCCCACTATCCATATCCTTTTATCTGGCTCTAAACTCCTATTCCTTGATTACTCTCAAGCCGTCACCCCAGCTGTTCAACACAAGAGTGCCGAACTCCTGCCAATGTTTTGGTCACGTTAGTCAGCCCCATCCTGGCACGACTTCCTTTCCTATCTACTATCGAATCCACGTATCATCTCTTGCTACTCCTTAGTCTTCTTACACTTCTACTGCACTCACCCTATAAACCACCAGCCCTGATCAATCTAACTACGTTTTCTGCTCCTATCGCCAATCTGCAATCTATTGCTAAAGAGCATCACAACTACACAAATGAATAACTCTCTCAAAGCGGTACCCATGAAACCTCAGCTGGAACCTTAATGCTGGCCAGACGCCCTTCCTCCAGAGCTGTTCTCAGCCTTCATCACCAGTCTCCAGTCCCCTGCCTACCCATTCCTGGCTCAGCAGAGTCTCAGCTGGACAAGTAAATAGAAGCTCCACCTCCATCTCAGTAGAAGAATGTTTCTATCCACTCTTCAAGGATAATTTTTCTACCTGTACCCAGTTTCTCACCCACTCCTTATTCATCAGGGAACATGTCTGTACAATCAAGCTCTCTATGGACCCATTCTTCCCATCATCACAAAACAGCAGTTGCCTTTACCCTAATCCCAGGTCTGTGAATAAGTCTTTGGACTTGCAGCAAAAACTCAACCACAATAATTATTCACTTTTCTAGAACATGCACAGAGGACAAACAAATGATTAAAAAAAAATACCCCACAAGGTACTAGAAAAACATAAAGAGTAATTCCTAAAGGTATAAAAGATACAAGGCAAAAAATAGTTGAGGAGCCAGACGCGGTGGCTCACACCTGTAATCCCAGCACTTTGGGAGGCCGAGCCAGGGGGATCACTTGAGGTCAGGAGTTCAAGACCAGACTGGCCAACATGCTGAAACCCCATCTCTACTGAAAGCACAAAAATTAGCCAGGCTTGGTGGCGGGCACCTGTAATCCCAGCTACTTAGGAGGCTGAGGTGAGAATCACTTGAACCCAGGAGGCGGAGGCTGCAGTGAGCCAAGATCATGCCATTGCACTCCAGCCTGGGCAACAGAGCAAGACTCCATCTCAAAAATAAATAGATAGATAGATAGATAAATAAAATACTTGAGGAAGATTTGTTCAGATTTGTTCTTTGACTCACCATGACTTTCTTCATAATCTTTTTTTTTTTTTTTTTTAAGATGGAGTCTCCCTCCGTTGCCCAGGCTCGAGTGCAGTGGCGCGATCTCGGCTCACTGCAAGTTCCACCTCCCAGGTTCACACCATTCTCCTGCCTCAGCCTCCCAAGTAGCTGGGACCACAGGCGCCCGCCACCATGCCCGGCTAATTTTTTTGTATTTTTAGTAGAGACAGGGTTTCACCATGTTAGCCAGGATGGTCTCAGTCTCCTAACCTCGTGATCCGCCCGCCTCGGCCTCCCAAAGTGCTGGGATTACAGGCGTGAGCCACCGGCTCTGGCCCATAATCTATTAAATTATTTTTGTTTTAAATAAAATACTACTAAAAATGATGCTTTTACATAGGAATCCTTATAAAACCATAGCTGCTTATAAGATAAATTTAGGAAAGATGTACAATAACCAACTAAGTCAAATTGATGCTGTGGCTCTTGTCCTTTTATTGAGTAACATACTCCTTGAAAAATCTGATGAAACCTGAGAATTCCCTCTGAAAAATACACGTATTGTGCTTTGGGAGGCCAAGGCAGGAGGATCGCTCCTGGAGGAAGCCATGAGTTCTAGACCAGCTGAGGCAACACAGGGAGGACCTATCTCTACAAAAAGCTTAAAAAAAAAAAGTTAGCTGGGCACGGTGGTGCACACCTGCAGTCCCAGCTACTAGGGAGGTTGAAGTGAGAGGACTGCTTGAGTCCAGGAGTTTGAGGCTGCACGGAGCTACAATCATGCCACTGGATGGCAACCTGGGCGATAGTGCAACACACTGTCTCTAAAAAAAATTTTTTTAAAGGAAAAGAAAAAACACTAATTTTTGAATAACCATGTCTTCCTCAAGTTAAAATTTACAACCTTTTAAAAAAATATTTGGAGCATCATTACTTTGTAATCAGGAAGGAAAAAAGAGGCAAAGAATAAGATTTGCACTTCTATCCCCTGCCACTTTCAAGTTTCTAATAAAATATGACCTATTCTGACCTGTCAGCTTTCCATGGAAAAAACTAAAAGGTGAGGGAAGGCAGAATAATCTATAGAGACATTCTGGGCCCAGTTTTTCACTTACACTGAAGAGTTGGAGGAAAATGGAAACTCTCCGGCAAAGGCTATACAAAGTACATGGTTTTACACAAAGCATTACACAAGTACATGGAAGCTTCAGTTACAAAACAGATATTCTTAGAATATGTTTCCTCAGCCTAGATATGTGTTCCTGGAGCAGAATTTCTGCTCATAAGGTTTTTCCACTCACAGCTATATTCTTTGAGGCTTCAGGGAAGGCAAGCCAAGGACACATAGGTTAAAGCTCTGTTGGGATTTGAAACTGGGCAATCCCTAGGTTTTCCCCAGCTATACAGTGAGAAAGGAAGGATAAAAAGCCCATAGGCATCAGAATGCATGAAACTATAACCAACCAAGAGGTCACTTGATATAATAAAAACTAACTTCTAGAATTAAATACTATTTTACTTTAGGTTATTTTGAAATACATCTTTCTCTGGCTAGAGAAAAGATGAGCTTTGGTGAATATATGATCTATTATATTAATTTTAAAACAAGAGTTCGGGGGTGGGGGATAGCATTAGGAGATATACTTAATGTAAATGACGAGTTACCGGGTCCTGCACACTAACATGGCACATGTATACATATGTAGCAAACCTGAACGTTCTGCACATGTACCCTAGAACTTAAAGTATTAAAAAAAAAAGAGAGAGAGAGTTCAAATGTAATACTAATAAGACAGACTATCTTCTCTCTTCCGAGTCACAAAACATATATTACATGATTAAAATAGGGAAGACAAAGGGCATTACTTCTAATTTTGGCTCTTTACAGTGCTTATCCAATGCTACAGATATAACTCTAACTGGCACGGCAAAGAACTCAACAACAAAATTTTAAAAATACTTGTAGCAAAAATAATCTAGAGATTACTGTGTAAATTACTTAAAATAAAGCCTGATGGCTGAATTTGCATTAAGATGCCACAAATGGGTATCAATAATGACTTTTCCAGGAAACTAAATTTCACAATAATTATAACCAGTATAATTTGCACAAATGTCCACCCCTCTTTTCATCTGAGTTGACTCTGAGGGAGGAAATCATGTTGGTTACATGAATTCTTAAAAGACCCAATCTAAGTAAACTTTTTCATGCTTCACAAGTGGAAAAAAAAAATCTAAAATGTTCTTTGTTGCTTCATGAGGTAAAAACAATTAACTCAGGCCTGGCGCAGTGACTCACACCTGTAATCCCAGCACTTTGAGAGGCTGAAGTAGGCAGTCTGCTTGAGCTCAGGAGTTCAAGACCAGCCTGGGCAACATGGCGAAACCCTGCTTCTATTTTTCTAAAAAATTAATAATTAGAAAAACCACATACCTGACACAAAACTAAATAACTCCCCTATTTATTATTCAACAAATAAAACACATTTTTGGCTAGGAGCGGTGGCTCATGTCGATAATTCCAGTACCTTGGGAGGCCAAGGCAGGAGGATCACTTGAGCTGAGGAGTTCAGGATTAGCCTGGGCAAAATAGTGAGATCTCATGTCTATTTAAATAATAAACCACACAAATTTTCACAAAAATAAATCCTCACTGAAAAATCTTAGGTAATGTTTTTCAGTTCATCTAAAAATTATTTTTAAGATTCAGTTGTATACTAACAGCTGCAAAAGAGAAAAATAATGAACAAAGACAATGCTTACAAAAAATCAAAATATAAGCAGTATGTTACCCAATACTCAAGGACAGCAGCATTTGATCTTATAAAATTCCCAAATTTTTTAATAACTTATTTCAAACTCTGTAACATAAAAAGTACTTTATTTAATTCATGTATTTGTGCATTTTTGAGACAGGGTCTTACTCTGTCACCCAGGCTGGAGTGCAGAGCACAGTGGTGCAGTCATGCTTCACTGCGGCCTCGGCCTCCTGTGCTTAGGTGATCCTCCCACCTCAGCCTCCAGAGTAGCCAGGACTACAGGCGCGAGTCCCAGGCATGGCTGAGACTGGCCAAAAAGTATTTTTAAAGGTTACTTTACTTTCATTCAAATTAGAAAACCACAGTAACCTAATTCACTGAGTTTTCAAAATGCAGCTAAGATAGAAAAAAATATGTAATTATTTAATCAGGCAGTGGCTCTCCAGGAAAAAAACAGGGCAACTATTCTCATAAGAAAATTTAATACGTTTGCCAATTGCAAAATAATGTTAACTTCTATAATTGCCTAGATACTGTCAATTTAAATATCAAATGCCCAAATGTCGATGAAGGGTGACTAACCAGACAGTGTGGCACATGCCTGTAGTCCCAGCTCAGGAGGCTACCGCAGGAGGATCACTTGAGCCCAGGAGTTCAAGGCTAATCTGGGCAACATAGTGAGACCTCATCTCTAAAATAAGTAAATAAATGTGACAAAATTTACCATTTACTGTTTCAGAATTTTTCTCTGTCTAAAAGGAATTTTAGTTTGAGATTTGACAAAATACTGACAAGATACTGATTTGTCAGTATTTTGACAGGCACAAACTGTCTCTCCTTTCCACATGGCTAATGATGATGAAAAACAGGAAGTCCTTAGAGATGGAAGGGTGGAGGGTATATGGCAAAAAGTTTCCATCTCCAAAATGTTAAAGAGCAGGATCTCAAAACTAAGATAAAAACTAGATAGCCGGCCGGGCGCGGTGGCTCAAGCCTGTAATCCCAGCACTTTGGGAGGCCGAGACGGGCGGATCACGAGGTCAGGAGATCGAGACCATCCTGGCTAACACGGTGAAACCCCGTCTCTACTAAAAATACAAGAAAATTAGCCGGGCGAGGTGGTGGGCGCCTGTAGTCCCAGCTACTTGGGAGGCTGAGGCAGGAGAATGGCGTGAACCCGGGGGGGCGGAGCTTGCAGTGAGCCGAGATCGCGCCACTGCACTCCAGCCTGGGGCACAGAGCAAGACTCCGTCTCAAAAAAAAAAAAAAAACTAGATAGCCATTTATCTAGTCTTAGATAAATTTTAAATAAAATTTAAAAGAAAACATTATTATTTTCTTATAGAACATCCACACATCGCTCACAAAACAAGCAACATCCAATAACTATACCGCTTCCCCAATTCTGTCTTTGATCCTCTAACACTCCCCCACAGTCCCTACATTGTGCCAGGTCTATCATGACTATATTTGACACAGGGAGTTTGTTCACTCACGCCTTTAATCCCAGCACTTTGGGAGGCCGAGATGGGTGGATCACTTGAGGTCAGGAGTTTGAAACCAGCCTGGCCAACATGGTGAAACTCTGCCTCTACTAAAAATACAAAAAATTAGCTGGGTGTGGTGGCACACGCCTGTAATCCCAGCTACTCGGGAGGCTGAGGCAGGAGAATCACTTGAACCCCGGAGCTGGAGGTTGCAGTGAGTCGAGATCTCGCACCATTGCACTCCAGCCTAGGCGATGGAGCAAGACCCTGTCTCAAAAAGGATAAAAACAATTTAAGAAATCTCAAGCTATTATAAGACTTCAGAATTCTGCTAATGATGTGTTCTTTAAAGAATATTACAAATAATTATTTCAAATGCTTAAAAAACAAAATTATTCCCTGAAAGGATATAGAATTTCCCCCATGAGAATGACTGCTACATAAAGGAAAGCCTGTATTCACGTGAATCTTGAAGGCCCTAAACTGGAAAGGTTACATAATAGTATCAGGACACACATATATTAAGTTACAATTTCTCAATAAGCACATAATGCTTTTAAAGCCCATTTAAACCTTATCAGGGTTTTTTAAAAACTGAAGATTACTGCACTACCAATTACTCTTCCTAAAATAACTTCAATAAATTTGCTAAGACTCACTTGTAGAAACCAAGCAATGTATTTTCTCTTTTATCCAACTAAAAGGGTGCCAATGAATGGCTATCTAGTTTTAAATTTAAAAGAAAACATTATTATTTTCTTATAGAACATCCACACATCGCTCACAAAACAAGCAACATCCAATAACTATACCCCTTCCCCAATGCGGTCTTTGATCCTCTAACACTCCCCACAGTCCCTACATTGTGCCAGGACTATCATGACTATATTTGACAGAGGGATTTTGTTCACTGACCAGGTAATTTAAAATTTCTTCATACCATAAAGGTTGAGAAGAGGGCATGTTTCCTGTATTAAACTACACGGAATATTAATTAGGCCTTCAGGCTAATTTTGCTATTGATGTCGAGGTAACACACTGCAGCTAAAGTAGTATTTAGGGAAGTTTATCAGAGCACAGAGGTCAAGACAGGAACACCGATGGGTCTGACTGATCCCCATGGAGGTTAACTGGCTTTAGAGCTACCTTTGTTACAGCAGCTCTGAACCAGAGAAGGTTCTATGTAAATCACCACCCTTGTTGCAAAAACAACTTAAGGCACGTATGGAGACAGTATGTCAGTTGCTTTATATAAAAACTGCCATCTTTTCTTTTAAATTTCCCTAAACCACCATAAGCAAGTTAATCTTTTACTTTACTCAGGCTCCCAGCATTCTACAGCCATAAAACTTACTCTCTTCCTTTCTAAATTTTGCTCAAAGATTTGATCTTTCCCTTGATAAGAAACACCAGGATAAAAAGAAGCACATTTATAAAACTCTTAGCCTTACCTGAAACTGATTCAGAAAATAACTCTGCAACAACAGGTACTCTATCTGTTCACAATAAAGTTCAATCTTCTTGTAGGTCCTCAAGTTCTCCTTACAATTTAGTAGACAGAAACTCACACTGTGCCTCCACACACTGTTGACGTGTAGATGTAAATAACTAATAACAATGACACGCCAGGAAATGACTGAACACTATTCATCTTATGAGACTCATGAAACAAGCATGGGGCTCAGCGTTAACACAGTCAACACTAAGAGAAAGAGGCTGGGCATGGTGGCTACGCCTGTAATCTCAACACTTTGGGAGGCTGAGGTGGAAGGATCATTTGAGCCCAGGAGTTTAGGGCTCAGGGACTGCCACTGCACTCCAGCCTGGGCAACAGAGTGAGAATCGGTCTCAAAACAAACAAAACAAAACAAAAACACTAAGAGGAAGAGACTTAGAACTCTCTTCCTGCATAGAAACTTCTCAAATTGAATACCACAGCACTTCAGGAAGAGGAGTTTTTCATTTACCCCACAGAATCAGACTCTCCGTGTAGGAAGACAGCTTAAAAATCACGTAAGGATCTATCATATGCGCTGCTCAGAAAGGTAACATTTAGCTACATGTGACTATTGAGCACTTGAAATGTGGCTTCTTCAAATTCAGGTGTGCTCTAAGTATAAAATACACACCAGAGTTTATAGATTCAGTGTGAAACAATGTAAAATAGCTCGTTAACTTTTAAAATTGATTTCATGCTAAAATAACATACATAAGATTGAACAAAATATACTACTAAAATTTTACCGTTTCTTTTTACTTTCTTAATATCACTACTAGAAAATTTTAAATTACTTATACGGCTTGCATTGTATTTCTATGGAACACTGCTGCTACAGACCTACAACCTCAATTCTGACAGCAAGCAAGGACTATTGCTTGGCATTTCCCAATTACGGCTGTCATTTAAAAGCCAAAAGAGGCTGGGTGTGATGGCTCATGCCTGTAATGCCAGTGCTTTGGGAGGCTGAGGTGGGACGATTGCTTGAGGCCAGGAATTTGAGACCAGCCTGGGCAACATAGCAAAACTCCACCTTTACAAATAAATAAATATATTTAAATGTAAAAAGCAGGAACAAAAGTATTTTCTCTTTGCTACCAACCTAATTGAGAGAACAAGATAATTTTGGAGATTATAAAAATCATCAGCAGAATCACTTTGTCTTGGCACCATTTTAAAGGTGTGGTGGCTCATGCCTGTAATCCCAGCACTTTGGGAGGCCGAGGTCGGGGGATCACCTGAGGTCGGTAGTTCAAGGCCAGCCTGGCCAACATGGTGAAACCCCGTCTCTACTAAAAACACAAAAATTAGCTGGGCATAGTGGCAGGTGCCTGTAATCCCAGCTACCTGGGAGGCTGAGGCCGGAGAAACTGCTTGAACTTGAAAGGTGGAGGTTATGTAGTGAGCCGAGATTGCACCACTACACTCCAGCCTGGGCGACAGAGTAGACTCCATCTCAAAAAAAAAAAAAAAAAAAAAAAAAAAAATTACTTCAAAAAGGTACAAACAGCACGGGATAGAAAACCACACTTCTTAAGAAAAAAGATGGGAAATACTGGACACCAATCGAGTGTTTCTAATAAAGTATGTCTAAACCCTGATCGTAAAGTTCATCTTTAAGGTGAAATCAGCATTCTCAGCACCTGGGACCTCAGAAAAAAAATAAGATGTACAAAAATCTGTCTTTTTATTATTTAAGTACCTTCAATTACAAACAAGTGAACCATCGACACTGTAAAAAGGGACTATTACGATGTAATTCTCCTTCCCAAAACCAAAAGAATATAATAACACCCAAAAGCAAAAGTAAAAATGACATCAGTTTTTCTAGGACTCAGTAGGCTAACTTTGGTTCACAAACATTATGAAATAAGACAGTGCATTTTAAAATACGGTTTTTTTAAAAAAAACACACAATGTGTTTATTTTTCTTTTTCTCTCTTTTTTCTTTCTTTTCTTTTTTTTTTTTTAAAGAGACAGAGTCTATGTTGCCCAGTCTGGCTTCGAACTCCCGGCTGCAAGTGATCCTCCCACCTTGGCCTCCCAAAATGCTGGGATTACAGGCATGAACTACCATACCCAGCCACCACAATGTTTTTTTAAAAGTATATTTAAAAAGTAAGAAATTCAACGACACATTTCCATGAGTGAACCATACAGACATAACTCTATTTCATCTGATTTAAAAATATTTAGGACTCCAGGTCCTGAAGGGGGAAAAAAAAGTGTATTTCTGAATCTATGAAAATGTTTTTTAAGGGGAGAGGGGGAGGCAGCTCAGTAATGGGGACAGGTTCAGGGGATGCAAAGTCATTTCTAGAAAATTGTCAGTGAGAAAACTATACGAAAAAAGAATGTAAGGAAATTAAGACCAATGAGTGAGTCCCCAGAGTTTGTACAACAAACAGTTGATGAGATATTTTCTACGATGTCCTAACGAATTTATAATCCACAAAAGGTCATACTTGGTTGTCAATTCCTTATCCGTTTGAGCTTCATGAGTATAATCTTCAGACTATTTGCTAGGTGATACATTCCTTAGGAACCTTTTCCTTGTGCAGTTAAATGCCAAACTCAATTACGCTCTCAGTAGAGTAAGCAGAAAGGATTGTACGTATTTTGAGACACGGAGTTGATTGGCTGCCGTTTCTTGCCCTGGTGGTAAGGATAATGGGTAAAAGCTCTTTCTAAGTTTGATCCTGAAACACCGAAAACACTCTCAAAGAACCGTGTCTTCTAACATTGCCCAATAGGTTAAAAAAAAAAAAAAAAAAAAAGACTGCCAAAATTTCCATTACAGCATGCTATTTTTAGTCTTCAAAATTGGGTCTTTTAAATCGCATTCCACAGTAGGATGTGTTTGACTAAGTTTACATAAGGAATAAAATAAGCATCCTAAAGTGTTAATATTGTTAAGCTGAGAAAGGAACTGTAAGCTTTTAATTCTTCATTTTTAATCTTAAGTCTTTCAAACACACAAACTGAAAAAATTAAGGAAAATATTGGCCCAGAGAGAGGAAAGGAAGGGAGACACCAGGCGGTTCTCGACAACCAAAGTGGTGGTGATGGGGGGGACCAGGTGTGGGGAGGGAATGAAAACCATCCACCAGGGTGGGGAGAGCGGGCTGTGGGCCACGGAACAGACAGGAATGGAGACCGTGGAAGCCGCAGGCTCCTCCAGGAGCCGGGCGAGGAACGACTTCTGGCGCTAGTCCCCCAGGGAGAGAGAAATTGGCGCGACGCGCAGCAATAGGAGACCCACAGCAGCTGAGAAAGGAGAGGAAAACAGGCGACCTGAGAGGCGCAGGAGGTGAGGGGACCGGCTACACCTCACCGGGAGGGCAGAGGCAGCGCGGCTGGAGGAGGACAGCGCAGGGGGAGGAGCGAGGGGCTTCCGAACGCCTCTCCATCCCGGCCAGGAGCCGGCGGGTGCCCCTGCATCCCGCTCCTCCTCTCCTCACCTGGGAATCGGAGGCGCAAGGAGGGCTACCGCTGGGCGCCGGGTCTGTTTCCAGCCGCACTCGGCGACATGGCGGCCGACGTGCTGTCACGGAGCTTGCTCGGGTCTCCCGTGGCTCCGGTGGAGGAGACACCTCTCACCTTTCCGCCCCGCCTCCCTCTGCGCACCCCTCGCGGCTGGCCGGCTGGAGGCTGGCCGCCCGCGACCGCGGAGCATAGAGCACTGGCGGCTAGAGAGGAAGCGCAGAGCGCGGACAACCATAGAGTGCGAGTCCGGACACCAACCGGATGGTCTGTCGCTCTCCTCAACGGTCCACTCACAATCCTTGGGCGGCTGAGCCGAGGCGGAAGCGGAAGTGAGGGAGAAAAGCCGAGGGCTCCGCTGTTCGCATGCGCGGGCTGTAGTGTTTACTTCCGCTTGACCTGGCCCGGACGCCAGGAAACGTTCCACGTGGGATACAGTGCCTGGGGTTCACTGAAGTAGCGACACTGGGTAGTCTTTGGAGCGGGCCTGAGAGACAAGGACATGTGGATCCCAGTAGCCGGGCTTCCTCTGCGGCTGAGGCTCTCCGCCTTGGCGGGCGCTGGTCGCTTTTGCATTTTAGGGTCTGGAGCGGCGACGCGAAAGCACTTGCCGGCGAGGAACCGCCGTGGCCTGGCTGACTCCTCTCCGCAGCTGTTGCCCGAACCGGATTTCAGGAATCCGCCAAGGAAGGCGTCTAGGTCCAGCTTAGACTTTAAGCGTTACGTAACCGATCGGAGATTGGCTGAGACCCTGGCGCAAATCGTATGCGGAAAACCAAATAGACCTCCACACTTACTGCTGGAGTGCAACCCAGGTGAGTCCTGCTGGATTGCATTTTCTTGGATGTTCATCATTTATTCAAACGTATTGACCCTCGTCGGGGTGCTATTTAAGATACTAGGTTTTTTTGTTGTTTTGTTTTGAGACGGAGTCTCACTGTGTCGCCAGGCTGGAGTGCAATGGGGCGATCTCGGCTCACTGCAACTTCTGCGTCCCGGGTTCAAGCGATTCTCCTGCCTCAGCCTCCCGAGTAGCAAGAAGTACAGGCGCCCGCCACCACGCGCAGCTAATTTTCTTATTTTTATTAGAGACGGGGTTTCGCCATGTTGGCCAGGATGGTCTCTTGACCTTGTGACCTTGTGATCTCTTGACCTTGTGATCCGCCCGCCTGGGCCTCCCAAAGTGCTGGAATTACAGGCGTGAGCCACCGCGCCTGGCCAGATACGGGTCTTTTTTTTTGAAGTTCCTTAGTTGGAGAGATTGCCCACAACATAAGCGTAGAGTCTATATCATTAATGACACCACAAAATATTTCTGTAGCAGTTTGCACTTTACACAATGTTTTGATAAAACATGCTCTTGGATCTTATCATCTCTCCAAAAGAGTTGCAAACCTCTGCCAGCTGAAAAAATGATGTTATCTTATTCTTCCGCGCATTCCCTGGAGACAGTAGCAGGATGCTAAGAACACAAGATTTATAGGCTTTTTGAATAATAATATTTTAAAGCACCATTTCGTATCACAGGCAGTTCTGTTTAGGCTTGACAATCTCTTTGATAGTTAAAGCATCTGTGTAGTCCATGAGTAAGTGAGAGGCTAGAGGCAATCTATTTTATTGTGGTATGTTTCTTCTAAGAGGTAGTGAATCGTAGTGATGAAGTGTGCAAGTTTTGGCCGGGTGCGGTGGCTCACGCCTGTAATCCAGCACTTTCAGAGGCCGAGGCGAGTGGATCCCTTGAGGTCAGGAGTTCCAGACCAGCCTGGAGCCAACATGGTGAAAGCCCGTCTCTGCTTAAAATACAAAATTAGCCGGGCGTGGTGGCGGGCGCCTGTAATCTCAGCTACTCGGGAGGCTGAGAAAAGAGAATCGCTTGAACCCAGGAGGCAGAGGTTGCAGTGAGCTGAGATAGTCCCAGTGCACTCCAGCCTGACGACAGAGTGAGACTTAGTCGCAAAAAAAAAAAAAGTTTTGCAGTCACTGACAATGATGTCGAAGCCAAGCTGCAGGCTTTTGATGCTGGAGTGAGATAACTGTATATAATCTCCTGTTTCCTGAAATGTAAAAAGGAGAGTGACATCTACTTGGGGGATGCTGTCAGATTTAACATCAGATAATAACATGTGGAACATCTAAAGTTGGGTATTGAAAGAGATTATGTTGTTTCTTGTGCAAATAAACTTTTCATTCTGTTAATGCGCCAGGTCCTGGAATCCTGACTGAGGCATTACTTGAAGCTGGTGCCACAGTGGTTGCCCTCGAAAGTGACAAAACTTTTATTCCACATTTGGAGGTATATTTTTAGTTTCTAAACATATGTTATTGTTTGGTTAACTACCTGTAAGTGGTTTAAGGAAATAAAATTAAGCACACAGGTTTTTAAGTAGAATATCTTTTAGGGAGCCGTCTCTGAAATATCTTGTTTATTCACAGTGACTAGAACACAGTTAATATTCGGTGCTGTTGAATGGCTGAAACATGAGGGGTTCTGAGACTTGTTTGCTAGTTCTAGGTCGGCTACAGCCTGGTTGGCTGACTTTGAACAAAGTGTATAACTGGCATCCCTAGGCTTGTTTCCCCATTTCTGCTAAGCTGCGCTGTGCTCCTTTCTTCTGTGAGCTTGGAATCTAACTGGAGTAAGTGCTAATGTTGGGTTAATGGGTCTATGTGACCTCTAGATTTAGGGTTTCAAAGGCCAGAAAGGTTCAAAGGCATGCAAATTAAGTATCTTTTATCTGAAATGCTTGGGAACACAAGTGTTTTGGATTTCAAATTTTTTCATATTTTGCAATATTTGCATATACCTAGTGAGATATCTTGGGGATAGGACCTGAGTCTAAAAATTCCTTTTTTGTTTCATACACATCTTATTCATAAGGCCTAAAGGCAATTCTGAATAATATTTTAAATAATTCTGTGCATTAAACAAAATTTGTATACATTGGGCCATCAGAAAGCAAAGGTATCACTGTGTCAGCCACCCATGTGAACAATCTGGTTGTTTGACATCGTCATCATCCCTAACTTTTTTTTGTTTTTTTTAAACATAGAGTTTCCCTCTTGTCACCCAGGGCTGGAGTGCAATGGTGTGATCTGGGCGCTCACTGCAACCACTGCCTTCCAGGTTTAAGCGATTCTCCTGCCTCAGCCTCCCAAGTAGCTGGGATTACAGGCGCCTGCCACTATGCCCAGCTGATTTTTGTATTTTTAGTAGAGACGGGGTTTCACCGCAAACCTGTCAGAGAAGGTCGGTTGTGGAATTTTCCACTTTTGGCATCATGTTGGCACTCAAAAAGTTTCACATTTTGGAGTATTTCAGAATTTTTGAATTAGGGATGCTCAGCGTGTAGTCAGATATAGTTGCATAGAGTGAAGGCATTTTCCAAATAGATTTTTCAGTGATTGTGCTTCTTAAAAAGCAGACACGTTTACATAACAATGAAGAAGTGGAAATCCTTTGCATCTTTAGCCAGCCTCTTATTCTCATTCTCCTTCCCTCTTTTATAATCTTCAGCTTCAATTTACGAAACTTATACTTCTCTATGCCAACTTTGTGAAACCATGCAGAATGCCTGTATCCAAAATTGTATGACAACAAAAAATTGTGAAAATGTCTGTCAGATCCAGTTGTTTAATTCTTTTAAAACTATGAGTATTATTGTTATTCTACAACTTACTGTTTTGAAAAGAGTTCAAGTTTAGCTACGTTATTTAATTGATTTAAATCTGAAGGAGTTCCAAAAATGTGAAGAAAAAAAGAACACATAATTGTCCAAAGATTTAACGTCCTGAAATGTGATTCAGTAAACATAGTCATCTGTAGTTTCAACTTGGAAATTAAAAACAAGAAGATAACTTTTATCCTGTTTTGAGGGGAAAAAAAAAAAGCCTATATTGAAAGGTTAATCTACATGTTCCCAAAGTAATTAAGATTGTATTAAAATGTCTTTGTTTCTATTTAAAGTTTGTTATTCTGTAACACAGTAGTTGCTGTTTTCTGTAAGATCCTCAAGACTGAGCAACCGAGGCTCATGACTGTAATCCCAGCATTTTGGGAGGCTGAGGTGGGCAGATCACTTGAGGTCAGGAGTTCAAGACCAGCCTGGCCAATGTGGTGATACCCCACCTCTACTAAAAATACAAAAAATTAGCTGGGCGTGGTGGTTCATGCCTGTAATCCTAGTTACTTGGGAGGCTGAGGCAGGAGAATCACTTGAACCCGGGAGGTGGAGGTTGCAATGAGCTGAGATCGTGCCATTGCACTCCAGTCTGGGCTACAAGAACAAAACTCAGTCTCAAAAGAAAAAAATGTCTTCAAGATAAGAGTTTAATTTTAAAACAGTTGTTTTACTGAAAAAAGGAGAATTTTTAAAACAATAATTGTGGTAGGAATATCAATAACAAAATGTTTCTGAAGCTATAAATGTAAGCTCAAGATATAAACATCATTGATTAAATCCAGTCTTTGATTAGAACTAGTTTTTTCTCTTTTAAGGCTCTTATTTTCTACTAGCACTAACTTGTACTCAACCCTTAGTACATATTCTCTCACTTTTTAGTAACTGTTGTTATGATAAATTGAAAAGCTATTCAAATAAAATTTTGTGGAATGAATCTGTTTGCCAGAATGAAAAGAGAAGTAACAATAGGTAAACGGAACTCTTGTGGCTCTAAGTCAGGGGCTTAAAGTCGTGCTCTTAGCGGATAGGATAATGCTTCTGGCCACCTAAAGTTTGTTCCTGAAAACTGAAAGGAGTTTCAGTGGTGATAGCTGGGATTACAGGCACCCGCCACCATGACCGACTGATTTTTTTGTATGTTTAGTAGAGACACGGTTTCACCATGTTGGCCAGACTAGTCTGCAACTCCTGACCTCAGGTGATCCGCCCGCCTCAGCCTCCAAAGTGCTAGGATTACAGGCTTGACCCACCGCGCCTGGTAAATGAGACAAACTTAATGGGAGGTACCTAACTTAATGACTAGTAGAACCTCAAGGGTTACTTGCCTTTTCTGTTATTTTCCGGTCCTGTTTTTGAAACCTAGTGCAATCCAGTTGAATTTTCAAATGTGATCTCTCTGTTGTATGAATTGAATTATTTATCCTGGAGCTTTGATTGTTACCATGTTTGAATTGTTGGGTGTTAACTGACAGGTACTAAAGCAAGAATGTATGGTGCCCTCTCAGAACATACAAGTGTGTTGAAGCCATAAAGTGTTCATCGTTTATACATTTTCGTTTTCTTTTTTGAGACAGGGTCTCACTCCTATCACCCAGAAGGTCCATGCATACATCTCATAATGTTTTAAGAAAGATGACGAATTTGTGTTGGGCGCATTCAAAGCCGTCATGGGCTGTACATGGCCCGCAGGCCACAGGTTGGGCAGCCTTGCTGTGCATGTCGACTGATAATCATATGCATTGGATGGGTACTCTTTTAGCTTCCATTACACCACCCTCTTCTGGGTTTCCTCCTTACTCATATTCTCAGTGTCTTGTCATTAGACTTTGGACATAGTCTACCTTCAGGGCTGGTCCTCTGTTTCTCCCTAGTGTGGACCCCTGACTTAAATTACCTTCAACAAGCCAAATTCCCACACATTTATATCGTCAGCCTGGACCACTCCACTGACAGCTTATTCAGGGCTGCAGCTTCCTACCTGACACCTCTACCTGGATCACATAGTAGGCATCTCGAAATTATTGGGACCAAATAGATACGATTTCCACCCCCAGTCTTTCCCTTCCTCTAGTCTTTTTAAAACTTCCCCTTGAAAGGGATTGTTAACATTTACTAGATTTAAAAATTTTTTTTATTTTATTTGTTTATTTACTTTGGAGATGGAGTCTCACTCTGTCACCCTGGCTAGAGTGCAGTGGCGCAATCTCAGCTCACTGCAACCTCTGCCTCCTGGGTTCAAGCGATTTCTCCCACTTCAGCCTCCCCAATAGCTGGAATTACAGGGGTGTGCCACCACCCCGGCTTACTTTTGTATTTTTAGTAGAGACAGGGTTTCACCATGTTGGTCATGCTCATCTCAAACTCGTGACCTTGGGTGATCCGCCCTCTGGCCTCCCAAAGTGCTGGGATTACAGATGTGAGCCACCGCACCTGGCCAAAATTTACCAGAATTTGAGCTGGGCATGGTATCACACGCCTGTAATCCCAGACACTTAGGAGGCTGAGACAGGAGGATCACTTAAGGCCAGGAGTTTGAGACCAGCCTGCGGACATAGTGAGACTCATCTCAATAAAAAATAAGAGGAAAAAATATTTTACTAGATTTAGAAATAGGATAATATTCATAGGTTAAATGCAAATGCTTAAGAAAAACTAGGTGTTTGAATTGATAACTTTAAGTTACATCATTTTAAACCTTAATATTAATAGAATTTTCTGTGCACAGAAACATCAATGTATGCATTAAAAACATAATGCCTTATTGTTTTGTTGTTTTTTTTTTTTTGTAACTTCAATTTAAGTTTATGGAGTCTATAACTGATTCTTGCCCTAACTACGAAGGTCTCTAGTACTACTGCAAGGTGAGCAAATCACAGCAGTGAGAAGACTGAGGTATATTAGACCTCTTCTAGCAAACAAGGTATATAGTTGCTTCTGTCTTTAGAAAAAGTAAATGAAAATTATGGAGATGAGCTAAGTTCACTTGTTTGGTGGATAGCTGACTAGATTCCCTTAGAAGAAAGATATTCTCTTGAATCCATCTGCCTTTCACTTTCATATTTTAATTGTTTTTCTTTACTGTGAAACATCTTTCATTTTTTCTTCCCATGACCAAAGCAGATGGCTCACAGTTCTCTATATGAGGCCAACCATGCTGTCAGAATCTTTGCCCAGTGCTTCAGGTAGCCACTACTAAGCAGTCAGAGAGTGGCATGAAAAGCTTTTGAATAGCTGAAGCCATTATGATAAAGTAAGTGGGGCCAGGTGCAGTGGCTCATACCTGTAATCCCAGCACTTTGGGAGGTCAAGGTGAGCAGATCTCTCGAGCTCAGTAGTTTGAGACCAACCTGGGCAACATGGCGAAACCCTGTTGCTACAAAAAATCCAAAAATTGTTGGGCGTGATGGTATACACCTGTAGTCCTAGCTACCTGTGGGACTGAGGTGGAAGGATCACTTAAGCCCAGGAGATCAAGGCTGCAGTCAGCTGAGATTGCGCCACTGCACTCCTGCCTGGTTGACAGCTTGTCTCAAAGAAAAAAAAAAGTGAACGGATAAATAAAAATTTGTGATAGGTTATTTCTGTTTGGGAGGCTTTTTCTTGGTAATATTATTGTACTTTTGCCACTTTTCAGGTATTAATTGATTTTTACTTCCTCTGTTAAATTTTGGGTATGTTAGTAATATTTTCTTTACATCTTCATGGAGGTAGAAATATTTTTTGTAAAAAGATAATTCAGCTGGGTGTGGTGGTTGTAATCTCAACACTTTGTGGGGCCAAGGCAGGCATGTCATGAGGTCAACAGATTGAGACCATCCTGGCCAACATGGTGAAACCTGTCTCTACTAAAAAATACAAAAAATTGGCTGGGTGTGGTGGTGTGCACCTGTAGTCCCAGCTAGTCAGGAGGCTGGCACAGGATCACTTGAACCCGGGAGGCAGAGGTTGCAGAGAGCCGAGGTGGTGCCACAGCACTCCAGCCTGGCAACAGAGCGAGACTCTGTCTCCCAAAAAAAAAAAAAAAAAGGTAATTGATTTATTTTTATCTTTACATTTTATCATTGGGTTTTTGAAGTGGAGTTTTTTGAGTTGTTGCAAAGTATGCTTAATGCTGAAATTTTTTAACATGTTATCTTTGTCTCTCTTTAGTCCTTAGGAAAAAATCGGGATGGAAAACTACGAGTGATTCACTGTGACTTCTTTAGAATAGATCCTAGAAGTGGTGGAGCAATAAAGCCACCCGCTATGTCTTCTGAAGGGCTCTTTAAGAATTTGGGAGTAGAAGAAGTTCCTTGGACAGCAGGTCATTTTTGGAATCTACTAAAGCAAATACCTGGAGTTTGCCATGTTTCTGTGCAGTATAGCTGATTTGTTGATGAAATTTGTGTTTTACTTGTTTATTTTCTGAGATGGAGTCTCGCTCTGTCACCCAGGCTGGAGTGCATTGGTGCGATCCTGGTTCACTGACCCTCTGCCTCCAGGTTCATGTGATTCTCCTGCCTCGGCCTCCCGAGTAGCTGGGATTACAAGTGTGTGTCACCACACCTTGTTAACTTTTTGTATTTTTGGTAGAGATGGGGT
This sequence comes from Theropithecus gelada, assembly GCF_003255815.1. Lineage (NCBI taxonomy): Eukaryota > Metazoa > Chordata > Mammalia > Primates > Cercopithecidae > Theropithecus > Theropithecus gelada. The sequence continues at coordinate 220,363,385 of NC_037668.1, read as the reverse complement.
TTCACCATGTTGGCCAGGCTGGTCAACTCCTGCTCTCAAGTGATCTCCCCGCCTCGACTTCCCGAAGTGCTGGGATTACAGGTGTGAGCCACTGTGCCTGGCCAAATTTGTGTATAATTTATATTGTATTAATACGATTTATGAGCAGATGCTCTAACTCTGAATATGGCATTTACCTCACCTGGACACAGACAACCAGTTTATTTCCCCAAAAGTCAAGTTCCATGCCAAGGAAACATATTGAGGCTTAGTTTTTATTGAAATAAAATTGAAATTGATATAGTTTGTTAACTTAGTTTGTCTCAATAAAATATGGGCATAGGACAAAATGCTAAGAACTTTATTCACATCTTTTTGCTTATATTTCTAACAGGCGTCCCTTTAAAAGTATTTGGAATGTTCCCAAGTAGAAGTGAAAAAAGGGCACTTTGGAAACTCGCACATGACTTGTATTCCTGTACATCTATCTATAAATTTGGACGAATAGAAATAAATATGTTTATTGGTGAAAAAGAATTCCAGGTATGTTATTAACAAACACCTGTTTTTTGTTTTGAAAGAGTTCTGTGATTTTTCTCTGAGTATTCTTAATCTGTGCAATTTTAATTTGGGGGTCATGACATTTGAGGGTCTAAGATTGTTTTTAAATTCTGCAGAGTAGTCTTTAGACTCAGGTTACTTTTTCAGTGTACAGTTGAGTGGTTTTAAGTGCATTCCCATTGTACAACCAATACCATCATCCGTCTCCAAAACTTTTCGTCATCCCATACCAAAACTCTGTACTCACTAAACACAAACTCTGTGCTTCCCTCTTCCTGCATCCACTAGTTATCGTTATTCTACTTTCTGTCTCTGTGAATTTAACTGTTCTCTTTACCTCATGTAAGTTTACAATATTTCTTTGTGTCTGGCATATTTCACTTAGCATAGTGTTTTCAGGGTTCATCCATGTTACAGCATGTGTCAGAATTTCATTCCTCTTTAAGGCTGAATAATATTCCATTCTGGCCAGGCACGGTGGCTCACTCCTGTAATCCCAGCACTTTGGAGGCCGAGGCATGCTGATCACTTGAGGTCAGGAGTTCGAGACCAGGTTGGCCAACATGGCAAAACCCCGTCTTTACTAAAAATACGAAAATTAGCCAGGCGTGGTAGTGCATGCTTGTAATCCCAGCTACTTGGGAGGCTAAAGCAAGAGAATCACTTGAACCTGGGAGGACGAGGTTGCAGTAAGCCGAGATTATGCCGCTGCACTCCAGCCTGGGCAACAGAGCAAGACTTTGTCTCAAAAAAAAAAAAAAAAATCCATTGTATGTGTATACCACAGTTTGTGTGTTCATGTATCAATGACATTTAATTGCTTTTACCTTTTGGCTGTTGGGAATAATGCTGCAATGAACATGAGTTTACAAATATCTCTTCAAGTCCTTTGAGTGTACAGCTAGAAGTAGAATTGGTGGATCAGATAGTAATTCTATTTTTAGTTTTTTGTGGTTTTTTGTTTGTTTGTTTGTTTGTTTGTTTTAGAGTCTTTCCCTATTGCCCAGGCTGGAGTGCAGTGACATGATCACAGCTCTCTGCAGCCTGGACCTTCTGGGTTCAAGCGATCTTCCCACCTCAGCCCCCGAGCTGTGACTGCAGCCACATACCACCAGGCCTGGCTTTTTGTAGCAATGGGGTCTTGCCATGTTGCTCAGGCTGGCCTCCAACTTAGGGACTCAAGCAGTCCTCCTGCCTCAGCCTTCCAAAGTGTTGAGACTACAGGCATGAGCTACTGTGCCCAGTCTGTTTTTAGTTTTTTGAGGAACCATCATACTGTTTGTTATCCATCGTGGATGCACCATTTGACATTGCTACCAGCAGTGTGCAAGGGTTCCCATTTCTCCACAGCATTACTGAGAGTCGTTTTCTGGGTCCTTGGTAGTACCTCTCCTAATGGTGTGAAGTGGTATTTCATTGTGCTTTTGATTTGCATTTTCCTAATGATTAGTGATGTTGAATATATTTTTATGTTACTTACTGACTGTATGTCTTTTAAGAAATGTCTGTTCAAGACGTTTGCCCATTTTTAATGGGTTATTTTATTTGTTGCTGAGTTTTAAGAGTCCTTTATATATTCTGGATATTAATCTCTTTTCATACCTGATTTGCAAATATTTTCTCCCGTTCTATGGGTTGCCTTTTAACCCTGTTAATTGTGTCCTTTGATGCCGAAAGTTTTTAATTTTGATGAAGTCAACTTTGTCTCTTTCTTCTTTTGTTGCCTGTGCCTTTGGTGTCATACGTAGCTCAGCGGTCCCCAACATCTTTGGCACCAGGGACCGGTTTTGTGGAAGACGGTTTTTGCATGGATGGTGGTGGGGATGGTTTCGGGATGATTCAAGTGCATCACATTTATTGTGTACTTTATTATTATTACATTCTAATATGTAATGAAATAATTATACAACACACCATAATGTAGAATCAGTGGGAACACTGGGCTAGTTTTCCTGAAACTAGATGGTGCTTCTTGGGGCTGATAGGAGATAGTGACAGATCATCAGGCATTAGATTCTCATAAGGCCTTCGCAACCCAGATCCCTCACGTGCGCAATAGGGATTGCGTTCCTGAGAATCTAAGGCGGCTGCTAATCTGACAGGAGGTGGAGCTCAGGCGGTGATGTGAACAGTGGGGAGCGGCTGTAAATACGGATGACGCCTCGCCTGGTCACCTGCCACTGACTTCCTGCTGTGTGGCCCAGTTTCTAACAGGACGTGGACTGGTATCAGTTCGTGGCCCGGGGACTGGGGACCTGTGTCGTAGCTAGTAGATCATTGCCAAATCCTGTGTTGTGAAGGTTTCCTTGCATTTCCTTCTGAGAGTTTTACAGTTTTGGCTCTTGTTTAGGTCTTTGATCCATTTTGAGTTAATTTTGTTTATGGTTTCGGCGTCCAGCTTCATTCTTTGATCTAGTTTTCCCAGTGCCATTTGTTGAAAAGACTATTCTTTACCCCCATCAAATGGTTTTGGCGTTGGTGTCAGAAGTGATTTGACCATATGTGTAAGAGTTTATTTCTGGGCTCTATTGTATTCCATTGATCTCAATATTTGTCCTTAGGCCAGTACAACACTGTCTTACCACTGTTGCCTTGGTAAGTTTTGAAATCAGAGGGTGATTCATCCAAATTTATTATTTTTAATGATTGTTTAGGCTATTTGAGTTTCCTTGAGATTCTATATGGATCTTAGGATGGATTTTTCTGTTTCTCCAAAACATGTTAGGATTTTCATAGGGATTGCATTGAATCTTGAGATTGCTTTGGGTGGTAGTGGCATCTTAACAGTATTCAATATTAAATCTTCTAATCCGCAAACATGAAATGTCTTTCCGTTTATTTGTGGCTTTTGTTGTTGTTGTTGTTTTCGTTTTTGTTTGACACAGGGTCTCACTCTGTCGCCTGGGCTGGAGTGCAGTGGTAGGATCACAGCTCACTGAAGCCTTGACCTCCCAGACTCAGGTGATGCTCCCACCTCAACCTCCCCAGCAGGTGGTAATACAGGCATGGACCCCCGTGCCTGCCTGATTATTGTGTTTTTTGTAGAGATGGTTTTACCACGTTGCTCAGGCTGGTCTTGAACTTATGGGTTCAAGTGGTCCTTCAGCCTCGGTCTCCCGAGGTGCTAGGATTGCAGGTGTGAGCCACTGTGCCTGGCCTCCATTTATTTGTGTTTTTAATTACTAGCTTTTAAGTTACTTTTGGTGCTATTGTAAATGGAAGTGTTTTTCTAATTGTCCGTTGCTAGTGCATAAAAATGCAACTGACTTTTGTGTGTTTTTGTATCCTGCAGCTTTGCTGAATCTGTTAGGTTTTTTTGTTTGTTTGTTTGTTTGTTTGTTTTAGACTGAGTCTCGCTCTGTGGCCCAGGCTGGAGTGCAGTGGCACAATCCCGGCTCACTGCAACCTCTGCCTCCCAGTTCAAGTGTTTCTCCTGCCTCAGCCTCCTGAATAGCTGGGATTACAGGCACGCACCACCATGCCCAGCTACTTTTTTTATATTTTTAGTAGAGATGGGGTTTCACCATGTTGGTCAGGCTAGTCTCAAACTCCTGACCTCATGATCCGCCTGCTGTGGCCTCCCAAAGTGCTGGGATTACAGGTGTGAGCCACAGCGCCTGGCCAGGTTTTTTTTTTTTTTCCTTTGTTTTTAAAGAGACAGTGTCTCACTTTGTTGCCCAGGCTGGTCTCGAACTCCTGGGCTCAAGTGATCCTCCTGCCTCGGCTTCCCAAAATGCTGGGATTGCAGGTGTGAGCTATCACACTCAGCTGAATTTATTAGTTTTAACAGGATTTTTTTAATATTTAAGGGTTTTTTTAATTAATTTTTTTAACTTTAAAACATTAAAAAAAATTTTTTTAGAGACAGGGTCTTGCTCTGTTGCCCAGGCTTCAATGTAGCAGTATGTTCATAGCTCACTGCAGCCTCAAACTTCTGGGCTCAAGTGATCCTCCTGCCTCAGCCTCCCCTGTAGCTGCGACCACCTGTGCGCACCACCACACCCAGGTAGTTGTTGGTTCTTGTAGTGATAGGGTCATGCTGTGTTGTTCAGGGTGGTCTTGAACTCCTGTCTTTACGTGATTCTGCTGCCTAGGGGAGGCAAGTGCTAGGATTCCAGTTGTGAGCCATCACACCAAACCTCAGATTTGAGACTCTAGTTTTAATTCTCTGTCATGGAAGGTCTTCCTGACAACCTTGATATTGCTGAGTGTCATCTTTCTTTTCTGCCCAGAATGTTTCATGTTATTAATCTGTTAATCCGGTTTAACGGAAATGCTTATTTGTCTCTATTGTTGCCCATGCTGGAGTGTGCTGTCGATAGCTTTCACAGGCACAGTCTTCTCACACCGAACCCCCAAACTCCTAGACTCAAGCAGTCCCCTTGCCTCGGCCTTTTGAGTAGCTGGGACTACAGGTGCACACCACTGCACCCAGCTTTTTGTATGTAATTCTAGTTTTCTCTGCTTAAATTTCTAGATGCTATTAAGATAGTACTATTAAGATCTGATAAGATTAAGATTTGTATAATGCATATTTGTATTGCTATGGATTAAGATAGTGGGGCAAAAAATGAAGGGACGATTGGCTCCCCCAGACCCATTTAGTAAATACATATTTACTAGCCGTGGAAAGACAGCGGGGGCCTCAGGACCTTGAGGCTGTGCATAGCATACAATATTAAACAAAGGAATGGCAAGGAGAAAAATAGGAACTACTTTGTTAGATTCCTGCTGCTCGGATTATATTCCAGTGGCCCGTGCCTCTTCTGCCATGGACCTTTTCACACGTGGTTTCTTCTCTCCGGAGTGCCTTCCCATTCATTGAGGTAACTTCGTCCTTTTGGGTCAGCCTTAACACTCGTGTTGTGTTTTAAGAGATGGGGTCTCGCTGTGTCGCCCAGGCTGGTCTTGAACTTCTAGGCTCAAGCAGGCCTCCTGCCTTGGCCTCCCAAAGTGCTGGAATTACGAGTGAGACCCCTTATGCCCTACTGTTGCCCCTGCTGGAGTGCTGTGGCTCTCACAGGCACAGTCACCGCACACCGAACACCCAAACTCCTGGGCTCAACCAGTCCCCTTGCCTCAGCCTTTCCAGTAGCTGTACCCGGATTTTTGCATCTAATTCTAGTTTTATTTTCTTAAATGTCTAGATGCCATTAAGATAGTCCTATTTTTTTTTTTTTTTTTTTTTTTTTGAGACAGAGTCTCACTGTGTCATCCAGGCTGGAGTGCAGTGGCGCGATCTCGGCTCACTGCAAGCTCCGCCTCCTGGGTTCACGCCATTCTCCTGCCTCAGTCTCCCAAGTAGCTAGGACTACAGGCGCCCGCCACCACGCCCGGCTAATTTTTTTTTTGTATTTTTAGTAGGGATGGGGTTTCACCTTATTAGCCACAATGGTCTCCATCTCTTGACCTCATGATCCGCCCACCTCGGCCTCCCAAAGTGCTGGATAACAGGCGTGAGCCACCGCGCCCGGCCAAGATAGTCCTATTAAGATTCAACATTTGTTTTTGATTGATTAAAGATGTATATAACATGCAATTTTTATTTTCCTTTTACTAGAAACTAATGGCAGATCCCCGAAATCCAAGCTTGTATTATGTATTAAGTGTTGTCTGGCAGGTAGCTTGTGAGATTAAAGTTCTGCACATGGTGAGTAAAATCTTTCTATTTAAAAACATTTTTCTTTAGAGACAGGGTCTCATTCTGTTGCTCAGATTGGAGTGCAGTGGTGCAATCATAGCTTGCTGCAGCCTTGAACTACTGGCCTCAAGTGATCCTCTCACCTTAGCCTCTGGAGTAGCTGGGACTACAGCCATGCGCCACCATGCCTGGCTAAGTTTTAAAATTTTTTTAAATATTGCCCAGCCTGGTCTTGAACTCCTGGCCTCAAGTGATCCTTCTGCCTTAGCCTCTCAGATCACTGGGATTATAGCATGACCCACTGCACCTAGCTCTAATTTTTATTTTTTTATAATTTTTTATTTTTTTGAGATGGAGTCTCACTCAGTCACCCAGGCTGGGGTGCAGTGGTTCGATCTCGGCTCACTGCAAGCTCTACATCCTGTGGTTAAGCGATTCCCCTGCCTCGGCCTCCCAAGTAGCTGAGACTATAGGCGTGTGCCACCACACCTGCCTAATTTTTTGTATTTTTAGTAGAGACGGGTTTCACCACATTGACCAGGCTGGCCTTGAACTCCTGACCTCAGGTGCTCTACCCACCTTGACCTCCTAAAGCTCTGGGATTACAGGCATGAGCCACTGTGTCTGGCCATGGCTCTAATTTTTAGATTGTTGCAATGTGGATCTTAGCGTATTCTCTTCACTGCTTTTGCCTGAGAATATTCCGAGGTCTTCAGTCCGTGCTCCTTGCTGTTTTTTTTTAAGCTCAGGAATGTTCTCTCATTTGATTTTAGCTTTTGTTCCAATTCTTTTTTTTTCCCCTCAAAAACATTGGAGGTTCTTAGGTGGGATCTCTGATCCTTGTCTGTAGTGTCTGTGATGCTCTCGTCATTTTTCTCCATTCCCAGAATCTCTTCACACTTAGTCTTCACGTCACTGATTCTGCTTTCTGCCCGCACTGTATGTTGTACTCTCAGTACTAGGTTCTTGCTTTCTCTAAAATTCTTCCTCACCCACTGATCTTGTCTCATTCTGTTGACTTTCATCTCAAGCCTTCTGTCCTGGTAGCTTTCAGCTGGTTTCTTCAGAGAGGCCCTCTGAGGACTTCAGCTTGCAGAATAATGTTTTTGTCTTTTTGTTCCCTTAATACTTGTTTTCAAAGGTCCTGTGTTAGGTTTCGCCATTTGCTAAACTCCAGCGAGGAAAGGTCTTTCTGGCCCTGACATTTCTCAGCGCTTGCTCCACTGCGTATCTGCAGCTGTAGAGGAGGTCGTTGAAGTCCATTCCCAGTGTCTTGCGGGTTTTCCTCCACCGTCCTGGACGAGGGGAAAGCTGCTGAGGCTCGACCCGGCGTGTGGGAAGTGGCCATACCCATTGTGCACGGCTGATGGTGCTTTTCTTCCCCCACTTAAAGTGACATTCCCGGAACTGCTAGGAATTTCACAGTTTAGCCCCAATTATATGTTTTATTCCACTCTCATTGCCCCTATAGTTAATAATAAATTACTGTTTCGACAGTAGCCTTTCAGACCTTGTGTTCAATATTGTTTAGTTTTTTAAGCCTATGTCAGATCTATTTTAACCCACTCTTATTTGGAATTTAATATGGGTATGGGTATGTATAGTTTTTTTTAACAGAGAATACTTTTTCGGGTGGATCGGTTTTTTATTTTGAGACATGATCTCATTCTGTCAACCCAGGCTGGAGTGCACCAGCACAATCCCAGCTCGCGGCAACCTCTGCCTCCCAGGCTTAAGCAATCCTCCCGCCTCAGCCTCCCAAATGGCTGGAACTACAGGCATGCGCCACCACACCCGGCTAATTTTTGTATTTTTTGAAGAGACGGGGTTTCACCTTGTTGCCCAGGCTGGTCTCAAACTCCTGAGCTCAAGTGATTCTCCTACCTCAGCCTCCTAAAGTGCTGGGATTATAGGCATGAGCCACTGTGCCTAACCAGATCATCTTTTAAAATTAATTACCTTATGCACAACATTCTGTTACGAAAGATAGATACCGAAAAATAGTGATCCATTTTAAAATTGACCCTAGGTTTTTGTTGTTGTTTTTGGATAGGGTCTCACTCTGTTGCCAGGCTGGAGTACAGTGGTGCACTCTTGGCTTACTGCAAACTCGAGCTCCCAGGCTCAAGCACTTTGGCCTCCCAAAGCGCTGGGATTATAGGCATGAACCATAGCACCCAGTCGACACTAGCGTCTTTATTTGTGTATTTCCATGTATGTCCTAACATATTCAAATAGTTTGATTAATAGGCTTTTCCACTAAAATAGGGCAAAAAGAAATCCTCAGCATTAATCTAATATGCCTTAAACTGCTGATTCTGACTATGATATGGAAATATTCGGTGGTAAAAATTGTAGCAAATACTTATTTGCATAATTGCATAAAGAGCAAGTCATGTTTAATAAGGAAAAGAAGTACTAGTATTTGGGCAGACTTTTGATCCTCCTCCTCTTTCAAAAAATTAAGGAGAGATATGTGTATTATTTAACTATAACATGTTTTTCTTAAATCCAATTAAACTGACCATTCTCTTATTTAGGCAAGGTGTTTTTTAAGGAAGTAATAATTTGGGGCACTTTGACCAAGGAGAAATAAAAGATGTTGTTTTGCTTTGGTTTTCTTCCCTAGGAGCCTTGGTCATCATTTGATGTATACACCCGAAGTGGGCGGCTGGAAAACACAAAGCGTAAGGTAAGAAGAAAATAATACCTTTTCCTTTTTCTCCCTATGCGACATATTTTGTTTTAAATTTTTTAGGACTATTTGGTAGTCTGTATTTAACTTTCTAATTCTGAAATATCTAGAACCGTTCTTTAAACATATCTTACTACTTTTAATGAATCGGAAGTGTTTTAGAGGAGTTTTATCAGCTGTTATACAATGGATGCTAGCATAGTAGTAGGCTTAAAAACAGAATTTAAGTTCTCTTCTTATCTCTTTTGAAATGAAGGTACATCTCAAATTTGGAAAATAAAATCATTTTAATATGCATCTAATTTGATTAATTAGAATCAAAATTTTATGACTTATTAATCGATTAGAAATTTGTGATATTCGAGGTCAAGAGATCCAGACCATCCTCGCCAACATAGTGAAACCCCACCTCTATTAAAAATACAAAAATTAGCCTGGTGTGGTGGCGCACGCCTGTAGTCCCAGCTACTCAGGCGGCTGAAGCAGGAGAATCACTTGAACCTGGCAGACAGAGGTTGCAGTGAGCCAAGATCATGCCACTGCACTCTAGCCTGACGACAGAGTGAGACTCCCTCTAAAACAAACAAACAAAAAAAATTGTGATATTACTACTTTTATTACATGGTTGAATTCACTGATAGGGACTTCTTGATTTTTACCCAGGAGTTAGGCCTTTATTTTTGTTCATTTTTTAATCTTTGTATGTAAGAATCAAAGGGACAACGTTATAGTTCTCCATTTAGTTTATCTCAGGGCTAGTTTTGAAATTCTAATAAAATAGCTAACGTTTCACAAAATTTTTTGACTCAATTCAGAAGTTTTACTTTAGAATTAGATACCTGTCTTTAAGGTTTGGAGCTTAAAAAAAAAAAAGAATTAAATGCTAACGATGGCCTAATCTCAGCATAACAGCTTAGTCTGAAGACCCTGTTGGCTTGCTTATGTTTTTTTCTCACACTTGCCACTAAAGGAAAAAGAAAGTTATCAGTTTTCTTTCATTGATGTGATTTTAGAGTGATCAGTCATCATTGTGCTTTTAGTTCTGTTTGACTATTTATACAGCATATTTATGTGGTCTCAAAAAACACAATAGGAATAATACATTTTTGTCTAATACAGTACATTTGGATGCTATTGGGGACTTATCCAAATATTCCACAAATGAGCAATCCTGTGTATAACAAAGTTTCTCAGTTTTTCAGCAAGAAGATGAAAAGCTTGAGTTTTTCGGTCAAGCTTAAAAATACAAACTTGGGCCGGGCGCGGTGGCTCAAGCCTGTAATCCCAGCACTTTGGGAGGCCGAGACGGGCGGATCTTGAGGTCAGGAGATCGAGACCATCCTGGCTAACACGGTGAAACCCCGTCTCTACTAAAAAAATACAAAAAACTAGCCGGGCGAGGTGGCAGGCGCCTGTAGTCCCAGCTACTCGGGAGGCTGAGGCAGGAGAATGGCGTAAACCCGGGAGGCGGAGCTGGCAGTGAGCTGAGATCTGGCCACTGTACTCCAGCCTGGGCGACAGAGCGAGACTCCGTCTCAAAAAAAAAAAAATACAAACTTGGCCTGGCGTGGTGGCTCACTCCTATAATCCCAGCACTTTGGGAGGCCAAGGCGGGTGGATCACAAGGTCAAGAGTTTGAAACCAGCCTGGCCAACATACTGAAACGCTGTCTCTACCGAAAATACAAAAATTAGCTAGGTGTGGTGGCGTGCACCTGTAGTCCCAGCTACTCAGGAGGCTGAGGTGGGAGAATCACTTAAACCTGGGAGGCAGAGTTTGCAGTGAGCTGAGACCATGCCATCACACTCCAGCCTGGGTGACAGAGTGAGACTCTGTCTCAAAAAAAAAAAAATGTGTTTGTGTATGTATATACATATATAAACTTTTAGGGTTGAAGATGAAATAAGCAAATGTCATATTTTATGACAGAATTTATTTTAGATATTTCACATCTATCTTTGATGTCATGGTGCTCATATTGTTATAAAAGCAGTTTGAGACATTTAACGAGTTTTTAGAGCCTATCATTTCTATCCAAGTTTTGTTTGAGACTTCTACTTTTTAAATATCCAATTAAAAATGTTAGTCAATAACTTTTTTTTATCCTTTGCATCTGATGGTGATGTTTTATCTCGAATATAGCAAGGACTCAATATATGTTAATGCCATGTTTGGGATTTTTTTTTTACTATTAATTTTTATTTTTTTAAATTTTTTTATTTTTTCGAGGCAAAGTCTCATTCTGTCGCCCAGGTTGGAGTGTGATGGCACAATCTTGGCTCACTGCACCTCCACCTCCCGAGTTCAAGAGTTTCTCCTGCCTCACCCTCCCGAATGCTGGGATTACAGGCATGCTTCACCACGTGGGGCTAATTTTTGTATTTTTAGTAAAGATGGAGTTTCAACCATGTTGGCCAGGCTGGTTTCGAACTCCTGACCTCAGGTGATCCGCCTGCCTCGGCCTCCCAAAGTGCTGGGATTACAGGCATGAGCCACCACACCTAGCCTTTTGTTGTTGTTGTTAAAGACAGTGACTCACTCTTCTCCCAGACTGGAGTGCAGTGGCGCGATCATGGCTTACTGCAGCCTCAAACTCCCGGCACTCAAGTGATCCTCCCACTTCAACCTCCCAAATAGCTGGGACCACAGGCGTGCACCACCTCGCCCAGCTAGTTGTTTGTTTGTTTGTAAAGAAGGTGTCTCCCTATGTTGCCCAAGCTGGTCGCTAACTCTTGGGCTCCAGCAATCCTCCTGCCTCAGCCTCCCAAAGCGTTGGATTGCAGGCGTGAGCCACCCGGCCTCGTGTCTGGGATTTGATTTTACCTACTTAGATGTTAGTAAGTGTTACTGTTTCTCGGACGTTGGCCTAAGACTCTGGATCAGACGAAGGGTGTTCTGCGCCTCTCTTCCTGTGGATCCTGTGGAGTGGTTTGATAGGGCTCAGTTGGATGACTTGCATTTAGTGGATTTGCTTTACAGCTGAGAAGTACAGAGCTGGGGGATCCAGGTCTTTTTTTTTTTTTTTTTTGAGTTAGGGTCTGGCTCTGTCACCTAGGCTGGAGTGCAGTGGTGTAATCTCGGCTCACTGTAAACTCCACTTGGCGGTCTCAAGCATCCTCCTCTCTGAGCCTCCTAAGTAGCTGGTGCTACGGGCATGCAACACCATGCCATGCCAATTTTTGTACTGTTTGTAGAGACAGGGTTTTACCATGTTGCCCAGGCTGGTCTTGAACTCCTGGGCTCAAGCTGTCTGCCCACCTCAGCCTCCCAATGAATCCATCTTTCATAGCAAACATTAAGCAAACCTGCCCTTTTGTTTTTTTAAGATAGAGCCTGGCTCTGTCGACCAGCCTTGAGTGCAGTGGCATGCTCTCAGCCTCCACCTCCTGGGTTCAAGCCATCCTCCCACCTCAGCCTTCCAAGTAGCTGGGACTACAGGCACACACTGCCACACCCAGCTAATTTTTTATTTTTTATAGAGATGGGGTTTTGCCATGTTGCCCAGGCTGATCTTGAACTCCTGACCTGAAGTGATCCATGCCTTGGACTCCCAAAGTGCTGGGATTATGGGCATGAGCCCTGCGCCCAGCCATAAGCCTGCTCTTTGTCCTGGAGAGAGACACTATCTCCTCCCTCAAGGTTACTCATTGCAAACAACTCTGAGAAATGGCCCAGGTAAAGACCAGTTAGGGCTTTGTGTGCTTGGTGTACACAGTTAGAAAATGTGGGCCAGGTGCGGTGGCTCACACCTGTAATCCCAGCACTTTGGGAGGCCGAGGTGGGCAGATCATCAGGTTAGGAGATCAAGACCATCCTGGCTAACACGGTGAAACCCCATCTCTACTAAAAAATACAAAAAAAAAAAAAATTAGCCAGGCAGGGTGGCGGGCGCCTGTAGTTCCAGCTACTCGGGAGGTTGAGGCAGGAGAATGGCGTGAACCCGGGACGCAGAGCTTTCAGTGAGCTGAGATCACGCCACTGCACTCCAGCCTGGGTGACAGAGCAAGACTCCGTCTCAAAAAAAGAAAAAAAAAGGCTGGGCGCGGTGGCTCAAGCCTGTAATCCGAGCACTTTGGGAGGACGAGATGGGCGGATCACGAGGTCAGGAGATCGAGACCATCCTGACTAACACGGTGAAAACCCCGTCTTTACTAAAAAAAAGTACAAAATACTAGCCGGGCGTGGTGGCGGGCGCCTGTAGTCCCAGCTACTCGGGAGGCTGAGGAAGGAGGGTGGTGTAAACCCAGGAGGCGGAGCTTGCAGTGAGCTGAGATTGCACCACTGCCCTGCAGCCTGGGCGACAGAGCGAGACTTCATCTCAAAAAAAAAAAAGGAAAAAAAAAAGAGAATGTGAAGACACTCAGGGCCTGTGGTGATTGTGTCTTTCAGCAGGTAGCTTGAAGGAAGAAGCGAGCGATGTCTTACTCTGGCAATATTTTGTGACTAATGCAATTCATTTTTTCTTCTCTCCAGGAAGTATTAGAACTATTACAACAAAATCTGTATCTTATTCAAATGACTCCTCGTCGAAATTTATTTGCCAATAGCTTAACACCTATGAACTATAATACATTTTTTCACTTGTTAAAGCACTGTTTTGGGAGGCGCAGTGCTACTGTGATGGACCACTTACGGTAAGTGAAAAGAATAAAAGCAAGTATGAAAGTAGCAATTTGATGTACGTATTCTTCTTTCATCTTAGAGGTCTACTTTTTACATCTTGATTGACAGAGTGAGGTACCATGTTTTCCCTCATATTTCTTCAAGATAATTTGTTCTCCCTAGTGTACATTTTGAGGAAAATATATTTTTCCCATAATCTCTCGGTGAGTTTCATTTATTTTTCCTTCTTTGAAAAAATGCCCAGGGATGCCTACAGGCTGTTTTGTCTTTTGGAGAGTATAGGCCTAGCTTTATCTTACGGGAAGCACTAGCAACTTACCACTAGTGGGGTGGAGAAAAATCAGCGTTGCTGGAGACATGCCCACGGTCACCTCTCATTGCCTGTCTTCAGTGGTGTAAAAGTGAAAAACATGTTTGTTGTTGTTGTTAGAGACAGGGTCTCGCTGTGTTGTCCAGGCCGAAGTGCAGTGGCACAGTCTCAGCTCACTGCGGCCTTGTCTTCCCAGGCTCAAGTGATCCTCCCACCTCAGACTCCTGAGTAGCTGGGACTACGAGCATGCACCACCACGCCTGGCTAATTTTTATATTTGTAAAAATATAACATTTTTTATTTATATTTTGTGTTTATAAATTGTATGCCATTTTTTGTAGAGATGCGGGTTTTGCCATGTTGCCCAGGCTGGTCTCAAAATCCTGGCCTCAAGCAATCCACCTGGCTTGGCCTCCCAAAGTGCTGGTGTCACAGGCATGAGCCACCGTGCCTGGCCATCCGTGTAATTTGTATGTAGGGGTGACGCACACACCTCTGTCAGTAGTGCTGGGGTCACAGGCGGGAGCCACCATTCCCAGCCATCTGTGTAATTTGTATGTAGATCCATGTAATTTGTATGTAGGGCTGATGCATACCTCCCTGTAAGTTGTGCATTGTGCCTTGTCATCAGCAGCCCATAGTCATTCAGTCTTGCCAGAGGATGGGTAAAATGTTAAAATAATTATTTTAACTAATTTGATCATTTAACATATAACTCTTGAGCTGTTGACCAGACAATATTTATCTAAAAATAAATGTTAAAAGTGGCAATAGCCTGGGTGCAGTGGCTCATGCCTGTAATCCGAGCACTTTTTGTGAGGCCAAGGTGGAAGGATCACTTGAGGAGGCCGGTAGTTGGAGGCTATAGTGAACCATAAACTCACCACTGCACTCCAGTGTGGGACACAGAGGAAGTTGACCTTGTCTCTTTAAAAAAAAAAAGAAAGAAAGAAAATTGGAGGCAGAGAGCGCCAACAAGAGTTTGAGACGAGCCTGGGTGACAGAACAAGACTCTATCTCTAAAAAAAATGGGGGGGGGGGGGGGGGTAATAGACTAGTAAAAGGCAATAGACTAATAAAAGGCAATCTCTTATTTTTTCATCTTGCCACCTTGTGGTGGCTATTTTCAATGAAAATACCAAGAAAATAGGGAAATAAGGAATAAATGTTGTAAATCATGGTGCAAAATATTAAAAATGCTCCTGGTAATCTCAATGAACTAGAAACATGTTACTGAGATTCTATTCAGTATCAAAATTTGGAATTGAACAGACAAGAGTCTCACTCTGTTGCCCAGTCTGGAGTACAATGGCACAGTCATAGCTCACTGCGACCACAAACCTCTGGGCTCAAGTGATCCTGCCTCAGCCTCTTCCCTGAGTAGCTGGGCCTGTTATGCCCACCACTATGCCCAGCTAACTTTCTACATTTTTTGTAGAGATGGGGTCTCTCTCTGTTGCTCAGGAGAGTCTTGAACTCTTGGGCTCAAATGATCCTCCCACCTCGCCTCCCAAAGTGCTGGAATAACAGGTATGAGCCACCACACCCAGCCCAAAATATTTTTTTACAGTTGTTGCTGTGAGAGGCTTATCGATGGTTTCTTGCTAAGCTGATATACAGTTATATACCTCATATTATGGTATATGATACACCTCATTGATTCTATATTGTATATATATTATATAATATCCCTCATATATATAATACCTCGTAATGAGGTAGATTCCTCACACCTGGTTTCAGTCAGTGGCAGACCAAATGTACAATAGTGGTCCCATAAGGTTATAATGATGCTGTATCTTTTACTGTATCTTTTCTTTTTTTTTTTTTTTTTTTTTTTTTTTTTTTTTTTTTTTTTTTTTTTTGAGACGGAGTCTGGCTCTGTCGCCCAGGCTGGAGTGCTGTGGCCGGATCTCAGCTCACTGCAAGCTCCGCCTCCCGGGTTTACGTCATTCTCCTGCCTCAGCCTCCGGAGTAGCTGGGACTACAGGCGCCCGCCACCTCGCCCGGCTAGTTTTTTGTATTTTTTTTAGTAGAGACGGGGTTTCACCGTGTTAGCCAGGATGGTCTCGATCTCCCGACCTCGTGATCCGCCGGTCTCGGCCTCCCAAAGTGCTGGGATTACAAGCTTGAGCCACCGCGCCCGGCCTACTGTATCTTTTCTATCACTCATCATTGTGTTACAGTTGCCTACAGTGTTCAGTACAGTAACATGCTGTGCAGGTTTGTAACCTTGGAGCAACTAGGCTATGCCATATATCCGAAGTATGTAATGGGCTGTATCACATAGGTTTGGGTTAAGTACTCTGTAAGATGTTCAAGCAACAAAGAAGTCACCTAACAGGGCATTTCTCAGGACATTCCTCCATCATTAAGCAGTGCATGACTGTATAAGGAAGTTCGCTGCTTTATAATTTATTTACCAGTGATGGTTACATCGAAATGTGAAAAACGACTGCCTCTTGGGAAACTGCCAAACAGCAACTTCTGCTGTTCGTAGTTACTGAGCTTTGACATGAACCAAAAGAAGTTAAGAATATTTTTTGCAGAAAGGAAAAGGATGAAAGAGGTAGGCATAATAATTTTTGAAAGGGTAATGATTAAACTAGAATTTTGTGTAAAAATTGATTAGAGTATGTGAAAGCCTAAACCTGCTATTAATATTTTCATTGTAGGTTGGCTATGAAACTTTAGAAATAAACATAAAGTTATTGGACGTTCTTAAACTAAATAAGATTGCTCATATGTAAGTTATGGTTTTTTTTTTTCTTCTTCTTATTTCAATAGCCTTAGGAATACAAGTGATTTTTTTGTTTCATGGATGGATTGTTGAAGTCTGGGCTTTTAGTGTACCCGTCACCCAAATGGTGTACATTGTACGCAGTAGGTTGTGCTTTATCCCTCACCCTCCTCCTCTCCTCTTCCCTGCTGATTCTCCCGTGTCCATTACAGCACTCTGTATGCCTAAGTTTGACATTTTAATTTCGACTTAGAAGCCATTTCTGTCACCATTAAGGGATAGATGCATGAAAAAGAATTAAGCACTTTTACTTTATATTTCTTTTGCAGTTCATTGACTCCACTTGATGCAGCGGATATATTGATGCAAATAGGAAAAAAAGAAGATGAGAAAGTAGTTAACATGTACCCTGAAGACTTCAAAAGACTTTTTGAAACTATAGAGTCTTCCGAAGATTGTACTTATAAATGGCTGTATGATGACACCCTGGAAGATATGTAGCACCTGGACTGTCGTTTTTGGTGGAGCAGTTTATTTACTTGGAAACTATGACATGAAAACCAAACTTGAAAACTCCCATGCTTTCAGCAGAAGATAACTGTTCTTGTTTTGCACAAGCCAGGCAGATCATTTCTCCTAAGTTATCATTGGCATATTGGATGAAACAGTGGCTGCTATTTTATTCACAATTGAATAAAATGAAAACTTCAATTAATTATGGATTTGATCAGATTGAATTCATTTTCTTTCAGATTCCTCTTTAAATATTTCACTTTTACTGTTGCTGACGTTTGCATCTTCTTGAAGAGCAAGAGTCTGTACATTATTAAGCTTAGAAAGTAAACAAAACTGATATACTGATTTGCCTTTCAGTTTGTTGAAATGTCAAATACTGTACAATGAAATTGTTTAAATTGTAATATGATTTAAACTTTTTTAGAAATTAAAATATTTTAAATAATAAGATTTTGTGGTTTCTTTTGGTCTCTAAATACTTAATGAAACATTAAACTGACCCTAATTTACTGCATTTTAGTTCTGTCATGTAGAGTTTATAGTTTTGGTGAATAATTCAGTGTGTATTTTTTTTTTTTTTTTTTTTTTTTTTTTTTTTTTGAGACGGAGTCTTGCTCTGTCGCCCAGGCTGGAGTGCAGTGGCCGGATCTCAGCTCACTGCAAGCTCCGCCTCCCGGGTTCACGCCATTCTCCTGCCTCAGCCTCCAGAGTAGCTGGGACTACAGGCGCCCGCCACCTCGCCCGGCTAGTTTTTTGTATTTTTTAGTAGAGACGGGGTTTCACCGGGTTAGCCAGGATGGTCTCGATCTCCTGACCTTGTGATCCGCCCGTCTCGGCCTCCCAAAGTGCTGGGATTACAGGCTTGAGCCACCGCGCCCGGCCTTCAGTGTGTATTAAAAAAAGTCTTCTGCACATTTGTTCTATCAAGAAAATTCATCTGAAGTTGATTATGTGAACCTAAATGGAATTCATGTGAACGTAAATGGAATTAAGAATGTTTTCTTGGCCGGGCACAGAGGCTCACGCCTGTAATCCCAGCACTGGGAGGCCAAGGCGGGTGGATCACGAGGTCAGGAGTTCAAGACCAGCCTGGCCAACATTGTGAAACCCCGTCTCTACTAAAAGTACAAAAATTAGCCCAGCATGGTGGTGGGCGCCTGTAATCCCAGCTACTCGGGAGGCTGAGGCAGGAGAATCACTTGGACCTGGGAGGCAGATGTTGCAGTCAGCCAAGATTGTACCACTGCACTCCAGCCTGGGTGACAGAGCAAGACTCTCGGTGGGGGGGGGAAAAAAATGTTTTCTTGCCAGGAATGGTGGTATGCACCTAATAGTCCCAGCTACTCAGGAGGTGGAGGAGGGAGGACATCCGAGCCCACAGGTCTAGTCTGGGGGCAACATGGTGAAACCCCCATTTCTAAAAATACTTTATAAAACAGCTGGGCATGGTGGCAGGTTCCTGTAGTCCCAGCAACTTGGGAGGCTGAGGTGAGAGGATCACCTCAGCCCAAGAGTTCGAGGCTGCAGTGAGCTATTATTTATTGTACCTGTGAAGAACCCCTGCATTGCAGCCTGGGTAACGTAGCAAGACTCATCACTTAAACAAAAAACAGTTAATAGGGTGGGCCAGGCATGGTGGCTCACACCTGTAACCCCAGCATTCTGGGAGGCCGAGACTGGCAGATCACCTGAGGTCAGAAGTTCGAGACCAGCCTGGCCAACATGGCTAAACCCCATCTCAACTAAAAATACAGAAGAGTACCCAGGCACAGTGGTGCGCGCCTGAAATCCCAGCTACTCGGGAGGTTGAGGCAGGAGGGTCTCTTGAAGCCAGGAGCTGGAGGTTGCAGTGAGCAGTGATTGTGCCACTACACTCCAGCCTGGGCAACAGAGTGAAACTGTCTCAAAAAAAAAAAAAAAGGAACTAGAGCATAAGAATGAAGTAAGCTGAGGAGTATTTTAAATAAAGCTCTGAGGGATCAACATGGTTTTAGGAAAAGGGATGGGGTCCTAAGACTGGTAAAGCACATTTTGCTCTTAGCTTAGATAAAAGAAATTGACTACAAGTGTTCTTGTTAGATACATTAATGACCTACAGGTGCCATAGTCTCTGAGCAAACGCAAGCAGTGTTACTTCAGACAGAAGAGAAGAGAAGCTGAGAAGGACAAAGAGTTGTAGTAACTGCTGTGGGCAATCAGGAAATTAAGAAGGGATACTATGGAGGGCCTTCTAACGGTGGCTTCTCTACTATCGTGTGATTTTCAACAGTAGGACTAGAACAATGTGGGCCACAGATGATTAGACTAATAAAGCAGTGTGTTAAAGGGATGCCTTTGCCTGCATTTGAATGATCTCCACTAACTGTAGAGTGAGAAGTTCTTCTGACATTCGGTGTCTTCACAGGGGATGGACACAGCCTAAGAACAGTGGAGGTGTTGCCAGATCTCCAGTTTTGAGGAGCGTCGTTGACAGACGTCCGCAGCTACTGCCCCTCTGAATCCACCACCACGCTTCTGGAAAGGCTCTGCTTCCTGCATGGTGCCCTGAGCCAGAGACTCAGCATGGTAGAGGCACTAACGCAGGCACATTGTGTTGACATACAGACCTCCAACAGGCAGTTTTGGCTCAAAGACTCCCTGTGGCCTGGCTGAATTTTGCTACAGTCCAGTCCTACCCAATCCTCCTTCCTTCCCTCTCTCCTTCCATAGTCAGACCTGCAATCAGTCTGAAGGTTTGTCCTGCCTTCTGTTCCCTTCTCTAATAAACCTCTTTCACATGCGGCCCTTGACATCTGCTTCTCTGTAGACTTGAACTAAAACAGGGGTCAAAGAATTTGAAAGTCCCAGGAAGAGAGTGGTTGAAACAATGAAGCAAGTGCTAGAAAGCTAAGGTTTAAATCGTGAATGCTGGCATTAAGGACACCAGGTGGGGAATGATTCCTGGTGATTACAAGGCCCAGCAACAAGTACTTGAGGATTAAGCACTTACAAAATAATTTACCTAAGGGCACAAAAATAATTTACCAAAAGGTCTTTTGTTTTTGCTGATGGCTGAGGATAATGGAGAGTTCCTTTGAATCCCCAAACCTAAGGAATTTAGTGTACTGTTCAAGTAGACCACGGACAAAGCCTGTTATCTCCAAAGAAAAGTTTTCAGACTGGGTACAGCGGTTCAGGCCTGTAATCCCAACACTTGAGGAGGCCGAGGTAGGAGCATTGCTTGAGCCCAGGAGTTGGAGACCAGCCTGGGCAACATAGTGGTGAAGTGGCACCGTCCATCGGGGGTAAAACCCAAGGTTCCTTGTCCCACGCCAAGGAAATCAAGGACAGAGACACACAAGGAGTGAGGTTAAAAATGGAGGTTTACTAGGTGAAAGAAAAAGCTCTCTCCTAAAGAGAGAGGAGGTCCCAAGCAAGTCTTCTGGTCTGCAGTGGAGTGCAGGAGGTTTGATAGATGAGCTTGAGGAGGTGTTGTCTGATTTGCATACGGAGCGAAAGATTGGTTGGACCAGGTGTGCTATTTGCATAGCATGCAAAGAACTGGTTAGGACTAGGTGTGCTGTTCGCATCGTGCACAAAGAAGCTGGCCGCCCCACCCTAATCTTTTATGACGCAGATGGATTCTCTACCTGGCCGGTGCCGTGTTGCCTGCTTTTTTACTGTACACGTGGTGACAAAAGGGAGGATGGAGGCTCCATGTTGAACATATCTGGCCCTCAGTAGCTTTTTTCTGTTGGCGCAGGTGCCGGCATCCCCGTGCAAGCTTCCAACTGGCTTACCTATGTCTGCAGCTCAATTTTTCAGGCTGCTCTTTGTTAGAAAAGAAATGATGTGGGGGCTGCTTTTTCTTAAAAGGGAAGTCTTGCTGAGGACTCCTTCACCCTCATTATCTGCCAAATAAGTCTTCTAGCTCCTGTATCACATTTCCCCTCTCAGGAGTGGTAACCCTAACTGCTGGTGAGGGGTATTGGGCGATGACCCTTTCTGGTTACTTCTTGCCGAAGAGCAGGGCATTGAGTGGGGCACAGCAGCTCCTCCTGGAGTCGATCTAAGAGTCCTCAGAAGAGTGGCATGTCCATGCGAGGTTCCATCTGCAGTGCCATTTGGGGTTTAATAGCTTCTAGGGGAGAGGAAATAATTCAAGTTACCATATTGCGTATACAAGGTCCAAATATTAGTACAAAACCCACGAGCAAGAGGGGGCTTAAAAAAGGAACTAATCAATTCCAGAAAGAAGACTGGAATCCACGTTTTCTCTGAACTCGTCAACGACTCTCACTTGATCTTTAAGCACCTGTAGGTTCGCTTCTACTTGACTAGAGATGCCAATCCAGAAGCAGCATGTTTCATTTAAAAGTGCACGGGTAGGCCGGGCGCGGTGGCTCACGCCTGTAATCCCAGCACTTTGGGAAGTGGGCGGATCACGAGGTCAGGAGTTTGAGGCCAGCCTGGCTAACACAGTGAAACCCCATCTCTACTAAAAATACAAAAATTAGCCAGGCGTGGTGGCGGGCACATGTAGTCCCAGCTACTCAGGAGGCTGAGCTACGAGAATTGCTTGAATCTGGGAGGCAGAGCTTGCAGTGAGCCAAGATCGTGCCACTGCACTCCAGCCTGGCGACAAAGCAAGACTCCAACTCAAAAAAAAAAAAAAAAAAGGTGCACAGGTACCCCCTACTTCAGCCATAAGGACATCTAAGTCCTGTGTATTTTGTGCTATTGCTGGGGCTAAAGACTCTATGGATTGTTGTTGTGCCTCTATGGCCGCTACTGTTGCCTTCCATCCTCATTGCATCATAATGGAAATATTAAACACTGATCTTTCAAGAAGAGGAATACCCGCAAACCAGAATATGCCTCGACTGTAGAATCCCCCATCCGTGGAGTTCCTAAGATGGGATTGTCATGCGCATGTCCTCCCCACTCTTCTCTTTTGGTTAAATCTCCATAGGAGGCCATGGAAATGATAGATCTCTTCGTTCGGTGTATCTGAGATAGTGCGCTCTCTAGAAAAGAGCCTAGGTTAGGGATGTCCACAGATGATGCTGCATGTCAGGGAAATTTTAAAATAACAGGTCAGGGACCATCGCTGCCATAGTGCAGGATGCCTTCCGATGCCTAGGGAGGATTACCTGTGTCCAGGAGCCACCAAGGAAATATAGTCCTGTCCCTTGAAGGGATGGTTCTAAGTTGTCGCTTGTGAGAGAGACACAGGAAGATCTTTCTCATATCTTAGAAACTTTCCCTTTTTACCTGTAATAGGAGCATCTTTGGGATAGAGATATTCATACTCAGGATAGTCATTCACGATGCCGTTTGGAATTTTACGTGCTAAATGAGAAGGGTCCACCTGACAAATGGAGTTTCAAAAGGTCAGGGACACAGTATGTCCTGGCCAATATCTTAGACAATCCTTACGGCAGGGGCTGTCGGTCCAGACAACCCCTGTTCACCCACAGATTTGCAGGCCACCCCTGTTAGCCAGCCTCATGCGGGGTCTGGAATTCCACGAGGAGGCCTGTCTGGGAAGCCCCTGTTGTTTTTCACATCATAGTACCGTGTGGCAAGGCGGTTACCTGAGCCCGCCGTTCCCATCAGAACTTCCAACCAGAGGGAGAGGCCAGATTCTAAAAGCCACCCCTGCATAGGGCTGCTAATTTTCTCAGATCATCTCTGTAGCTCTTTCTTTTCCAACCCTCTGAGCTTTCGGCAGTCACAAGGGTGGTGTTACAATGTTTGACATCTCCCAGATATGGCCCCTTCCCCTGCTTTTAAAGCAGAGGGAGGCATTTGCTATTACCCAGTCATCTTCTCCTAATTGAGGGTATGAAGCCTATCTTTGGGGGGAGTGTTTCCTGGCACTGCGCCGGGGGGAATGTTTTCCTGGGAAGAGTTAGTTACCCAGTTGAGGGTGCTCCCATACCATGTGCATTTACGCCTGCTAAGTCTTCAAGGGTTAAAGATAAAGCTAACAAAGGGAATCATAAGACTGTAAGTTCTGGGTCATTGAGCGATTCCTCCATGTTGCTGAACTCAACACACCACTCAGGACAGACCCAGCAATTAGTTTTGTACAAATGGGCCTATGACTGATATTGTAGAAGCAAGAGGGTGTGATGCATTACTAAATCCAATAAAAGTCCTAGCTGAGGCCAGGCGCAGTGGCTCACGCCCATAATCCCAGCACTTTGGGAGGCTGAAGTGGGCAGATCACGAGGTCAAGAGATCGAGACTTATCCTGGCCAACATGGTGAAACCCCGTCTCTACTAAAAATACAAAAATTAGGCAGGTGTGGTGGCACATGCCTGTAGTCCTAGCTACTTGGGAGGCCGAGGCAGAAGAATTGCTTGAACCCGGGAGGTGGAGGTTGCAGTGAGCTGAGATCGTGCCACTGCACTCCAGCCTGGTGACAGAGTGCGACTCCATCTCAAAAAAAAAGAAAGAAAGAAAAAGAAAAAGTCCTAGCTGATTCAGTGATAGTAAAACCTTCATGTTTACCTGTTGTCAGTAACTGTTATCCCTGCTATAAGGAGAATAATTAAGCAAAATACGACAGTGATTGAGATTCTTCATCCGATACTCCATTCTGGGGGTGTGACAGCATACAGTCCTACTGAAAATAGAGTGAGTATAACAATTCTCACAAGGGTGGTGTAGTAGATAATTTCTATCTAAAATTTTACTCACCAAGATACAGAATTTCCCTTTGGGCGTCTATGAAGTTACAAATGTAATCCCATGGATAATCAAAATCTCTCTGAAAGTACACGTCAAAAAGAAGTTTCAATATTTGATGGCAAATCTCGAGAGGAAAAGTAGAAATGACAGAAGGTATATGGTAAGTTAGGGGTGTGACTGAGTAGGAAGAGAAACCTTCACTCATTTACTTATCTTTTATGATTTTCAGCTTAACATCTTCTATTTCTTCACATTTATTTATTTATTTATTTATTTTGAGACGGAGTCTCGCTCTGTCGCCCAGGCTGGAGTGCAGTGGCCAGATCTCAGCTCACTGCAAGCTCCGCCTCCCGGGTTCACGCCATTCTCCTGCCTCAGCCTCCCAAGTAGCTGGGACTACAGGCGCCCACCACCTCGCCCGGCTAGTTTTTTGTACTTTTTAGTAGAGACGGGGTTTCACCGTATTAACCAGGGTGGTCTCGATCTCCTGACCTCGTGATCCGCCCGTCTCGGCCTCCCAAAGTGCTGGGATTACAGGCTTGAGCCACCGCCCGGCCTATTTCTTCACATTTATATTCAGGACGTTCCTCTGGGCTGTCAGGGGTTGCCCTCTTAGCTTTCCAGGCTTTGACTTGAGTGTGATGTATCCAGGAGTCGATGCCTGTAACTTTTACCGCTGAGGGGGTTAAAAGAAGAACAGTGTAGAGGCCAGGTGCGGTGGCTCATGCCTGTAATCCCAGCACTTTGGGAGGCTAAGGCAGGCGGATCATCTGAGGTCAGGAGTTCGAGACCGGCCTGATCAACATGGAGAAACCCTGTCTCTACTAAAAATACAAAACTTTGCCAGGTGTGGTAGTACATGCCTGTAATCCCAGCTACTCAAGAGACTGAGGCAGGAGAATCGCTTGAACCCGGGAGGCAGAGGTTGTGGTGAGCCGAGATTGCACCATTGCACTCCAGCCTGGGCAACAAAAGAGAAACTCCATCTCAAAAATAAAAATAAAAATAAGAAGAACAGTGTGGGGCCCTTCCCAGCTTGGGCTTGGGGAGGAGAGAGCGAAGAGAGAGCTTTCACCAATACCAAATCCCCTGGGTTACATAACCGTGGTCCTGTGTTTGAGGGTTGGGTTTCTGCTAGTTGCATTCATTGCTGTTGAAAGTGAGCTAGAGAGGTTACATCCTTAACCAGTTCAGAGGTCTCCAGGTCTAATAAGAAATCACTGGTAAGGAAAGGCCATCCACACAGCATTTCAAAAGGGCTCAGACCTAATTTTGAAGGGGTATTTCCTACCCGCGGTAAAGCCATGGGAAGAAGAGTGACCCAAGGAAGCTGAGTTTCTTTTTTTTTTTTTTTTTTTTTTGAGACGGAGTCTCGCTGTGCTCCCAGGCTGGAGTGCAGTGGCGTGATCTCGGCTCACTGCAAGCTCCGCCTCCCGGGTTCACGCCATTCTCCCGCCTCAGCCTCCCAAGTAGCTGAGACTACAGGCGCCCGCCACCACGCCCGGCTAGTTTTTTTTTTTTTTTTTGTATTTTTAGTAGAGACGGGGTTTCACCATGTTAGCCAGGATAGTCTCGATCTCCTGACCTCGTGATCCACCCGCCTCGGCCTCCCAAAGTGCTGGGATTACAGGCTTGAGCCACCGCGCCCGGCCGGAAGCTGAGTTTCTTGGGACGGTTTTCTGAGGTGTCTCGATAACATCGTTGGTCATCTCTACCTTTCCTGAGGACTGGGGTCTCCAAGCACAATGGAGATGATCCCGTCTGCCTAGTGCCTTTGAGAACCCCTGTGTGAGGGCTGCCTTAAATGAGGGGCCGTTGTCGCTTTAGAGGTGCTCAAGTACACCAGCATGAGGAGTTATTTCGTTAACTCACACTTTTATTACCTCAGAAGCCTTTTCTGTGTGGAAAATGTGAAAATGAACTAGCGCAGCCCTCCCCAACCCCTTCTCTGAAGTTCCTGCTGCTTAGGCCACCAGCCGCCCCCATGCTCCCCCTGCCCCGCGGTCTTTCTTTTCCCCTCATTAGGCCCAAGTGATCCGCATGGCCAGCCCCAGCCCATCCTACTGCAGCCCCGTCTGGCTGGTAGAGAAGCAGGGCTCCTTTCCCGACCCTGAGGCTGGCCGAGATGCTCCCTGGATCCTGGAGGAGATTGACCCCCTACCCCTATACTGCTGGCAACTTCTTCCAAGATTTCAAAGCTGGACAATATGAGCCAGTCTTTTTCATTGTCTCCACTTGCTAGGGCTGTCATTGGGACAGTACCAGAGGTGGGCCAATGGGTGAATGGATGGATGAATGGATAGTAGCCCAAAGAGGATGTCCCTGTCTGTCCTGAACGGGGGCCTTTCTCCAAGGAGAAGCCTTCCCGAGTGAGTATATCCAGTCGTTCCCTGGTATCCATGGAAGATTCGTTCTAGGGCCCCACCCCACTGTGGATACCAAAATCCATGGATGCTCAAGTCTCTGATATAAAATGGCCTAGCATTCACATAGAACCGATGCACATCCCCCGTACACCTTAGACCATCTCTAGATGATTTATGAAATGTAACACAATGCAGATGCTATGTAAATGGTTGTCGTACTGTATTGTTTAGAGAATGGTGACAGGAAAAACGTCTGTACATGTTCAGCAGAGACGTAGCCATCCACTCCCTTTTCTACCCGCTGTTGGCGGAATCCACACATGCAGAGCCCACGGATACCAGGGCCAGCTGTGCTTTGAGAGTAGGATGGGTGAGGTTACTAACGAGTACAGGGGAGCAGGTGTTAATCAGGAGGGCCCTGCACTGGGGCATCTGGACCGCCTGTGTCTCAGGACTCCAGCCTGCAGGTTTGGATGGCGCGGGCAGACTCAGCCCAGGTCAAAGCCCTACCCTTGAACCTTCTTTTTATCCCAAGCTCTTTCTGGTCCCTGGAGCTCAGCATACCCTAAGCTCCGGGAAGGAGAGGTGAGCCCGATTTCAGATAACATGTCTGGAAGAGTGATTCCCTACAGTGTGCCAGGCCCTTTCCCCACAGGACCCTCCAGCTAGAATAACCCAGGGTCATGGCGAGAAACATATCATTAAAATATCAGAAATACAAAAAGGGATACCATTAAGAGTTCCTACAGATACTGAAAAGGTCATTAGGTAATAGTATTAATATTTTTATTCTGATATTCAACAGCAGCAGTCACTTCCCTCCACCCCTATGTGTATCCCAGACCACCCCGGCTGGGGAGGGCTGAGGTTAGGGAGCACCCATGGATGCTCTGATGCTGGCCCTGGGCCTCGGGGGTAACAGTGATGAGGAACTGGGTGCAGACACGAGTGGGGCAGCCTGGCCTGGCCAGAGAAGCAACACACAGGTGCACAGACACGTTTACCACATACACGTGTGCGCACACATGCACACATTGCATGCAGGCTTGTTGACGCCTCAGGCAGTGGAGGACGCTGACTCTGGGCCCTGATGACCTGGGCAAGGCCCCACTGTGATGCGTGCCATGACCTCAGAAAGTCACTGGTGCTGAGGACCTGCTCGCCCTCCAGCCTGCTTCTGTGTTCCAGAGCAACCGCACACACACAGTGCTATCTGCGAGCCGTTCTGTGTTCATGAGGGTTTGCTATGGGAGAGGTATAACCCTGGTTCATCAGAATCAGGTGAGTGGGACATTCTCTCTTCCCTTCATGCTGACTTGGGGACAGTGGCTCTGGGGTGGGCAGTGCTGGCCTCTGGGCAGCTGCCAAGGAGGGTCAACCCTGCGCACTCACCAGGTGCCCGTTCTGTGCTGCCCAGGCAGACGATCACCTCCTTTGTCCTATGGTGCCTCCATAGGCTGGGTGCTGTTCCCAAATGTGCCCATTCGACAGGTGAGACATCTGGGGTCAGAGACGTGGTGACTGGGTAACCCCAAGAATCCAGATGTGACCCTGGGTTGTGCTCTCACTGCTGCCCTGTGCCGTGCTGGACTTAAGGCCTGAAACTTGTGGCCTCCCTGCCCTAGATCCCAAATGTATCCAGGGTTCCAGATCCCAGTGGGGCAGAGCCTGGCCCTGGCAGAGCCCCTGGATGGATCCACTGTGGGTGGGGTAGAGGGGAGGGTCCACCCCTCTGAGGAGAATACGTCTGTGCCCTAAGCTGGGACCCACTGGACACACACAATTCCCTGTCCGGGAGAGGATGGGGAGCCTTCTGCCTTTGGGCACTTGTCGAAAATGAGGGAGCCCTGGAGGGCTGCCTGGATGGAGACTATCTTCCTTCCTGTTCAGAGGGGTACAGGCACTGGGGTTCTCTCCAAGTATTTCTTTCTCAGTCTGGTCCTCTGGAGGCCTCGCCTCCCTTTTGCCCCAGGTGGTCCCAGGAGGAATTGTTCATCCAGGTGTTCTCCAGGACCAAGGACCCAGAGTTCTCCTGTTCTTTCTCAGTGACCCGGGAAAATGAAGCCCCCACGCCCCGCATGGATAGCTCAGAATTGTGGAGTCCACCGTCCCTCCCCTAGAGTCATGGTTTGCACCAGCACAGAGGCTGCTTTGGAGACAATAGATCATTTTCTTCCCCTAAACCAAACACCCTCCTGCTCAACTGGCGTTATTCCTAAAGCGGCTTCACTGGGCAGACTGAAGGGCCATGGCAGCCCAAGTGGTGAGTGGAGTAGAGTGGAGAACTCAGGAGATACCTTGTACTGCATAGAAAACTGGGCAACTTTGTGGTTTCTGGGCGATGCCAGGAGGCTGATCATATGGAGACCTCTGGTCCTGGACCCCAGTCTGCCTCCACATCCACGGAATCACAGGCCCTTCGCCCTCGGCAGGTGGACACCTTTCAACCTGTTGGGGCGGATATGTTCCCATTTCATGGCATTTGGGGACAATGGGATTCTCTGACCAGGTCCCACTGTTCTCAAGTCATTGGGAAGGAGGAGCCCACTCCTGCTTGGGCCTGAGACTCCGGAGACCCGTGCAGGTGTGGGCCACTGGGTCTGGCTCCTTTTCACCTGGGGGCGGTGTGGAATGGGGGCCACGCGCTGCCAGCATCTGGGAGCCCGGCAGGAATGGCTCAGGTGTTCTCCGAAGCTCTCGGGTACAGTGTAACCTTTGGACGATTTTGTCTCGCAGGACGGACATGGGCGAGAACGCGACACCCTCTGCTGGCACGGGAGCGAGGGCACGTCATTACCAAGCATGAGCAGGCACAATTGGTCTCCCTGGACGGAGGCCCCTCCCGGTGGAGAGAACGCGACACCTGCTGGTACAGGAGCGAGGGGACATCATTACCTCCCAGTGGAGAGAACGCGACACCCTCTGCTGGCACGGGAGCGAGGGCACGTCATTACCAAGCACGAGCAGGCACAGCCGGTCTCTGCTCCCTGGACGGAGGCCCCTCCCCGTGCTCCCCGGTCAAAGCGTCCTGGGCTTCCCAGGAGCACAGGGTGGCGACACGTTGACAACACCCCCAGGTCCTTGCACCTTTTACCTTGGATGCCTCACCCTGGCTCCCTCTGGGTTTCAGGGATGTGGAACTGGGCTGCCAGTGGACATGGAGCCTGGGCATGGTAACATGTACAAGATCACGGATGGCCTCGGGATTCTGCAGTGAGTCTCCTGTGCTCCCCTCACCACTAAAGTACAAATCTCAGCTCAGGGATGGGTTTTGCTTTTAGAAAGGTCTTTCGGAGGCGGGATGTGTCTCCTCGGCTTGGGCCTACCTCTTTTCCAGGGTAGAACTCCTCCCGGGCTCCCCTGCAGGTCCAGCCCGTGATTGTTGTTAGGCCAGAGGTGCCTGGCCCATCTGGGGAGTGCGGCCATCTAGGGAGTGCGGCCATCTGGGGAGTGCGGTCATCTGGGCAGTGTGGCCATCTGGGGAGTGCGGCCCATCTGGGGAGTGCGGCCATCTGGGCAGTGTGGCCATCTGGGGAGTGCGGCCCATCTGGGGAGGGCGGCCATCTGGGGAGGGCGGCCATCTGGGGAGTGCGGCCATCTGGGCAGTGTGGCCATCTGGGGAGTGCGGCCCATCTAGGGAGTGCGGCCATCTGGGGAGTGCGGCCCATCTAGGGAGTGCGGCCCATCTGGGCAGTGTGGCCATCTGGGGAGTGCGGCCCATCTAGGGAGGGCGGCCATCTAGGGAGTGCGGCCCATCTGGGGAGTGCGGCCATCTAGGGAGTGCGGCCATCTAGGGAGTGCGGCCATCTGGGGAGTGCGGCCATCT